>NW_027642878.1:210000-265000 GCF_032717465.1 Coenobita brevimanus
CATCCTAACCTACTTTTCTCTGCCCTACACTACCCTACCCCAGCCTACCCTGCCCTAGCGTTCCCTACCCTATCCTACCGCTGAGGTCTCCTGTAGGGATACCCGTTCTTCGGTTTTTGCCAGGCTTAGGGAGGTGGAGGAGATTAAGGTGTTGGACATCCGTTCTGGGGGCGGAGAGACTTACAACATCCCTTTGTCTTGTTGTAAACTTTGGTCTACCCTTTCCCTGTCATGACACTTCTCCGGAGTCGATAATATTCCCCATGCAGTGCTGAGGTACCTGGATGATGAAGCAGTGTCCTTCCTCCTGAGTCTTATAAATAGAATTTGGAGAGATTCGTCCACTCCTGCTTCTTGGCGGGGGGCTGTTGTCCTACCGTTTCACAAGCCAGGTATTGCAGGTCACCATCTTGGTTTGCGTGGTAGGTTGCCTTTACTGATTATGGAATTTTTCCGTATTGGTGCCACCTTGTTTCCCTCATATCCTCAAGAGGAGGGAGTGCCTCAAACTAGTGTCCTTAGTGTCACCGTCTTTGCCAAAGTTCAGGAAGATTTTGTTGGCTCTGTTCCGGAGGGAGTGTCTGCCTCGCCGTATCCTCGCTATCCACATCCGTTTGGGTACAGGGTGAAGGCTGCCATGGGGGATGTGGATGTTCCAACCTTTCTTGTTTGTCCTGTGCGTGTACCAAGGATGGCTCCCTGGCTGCTCTCAGGGATGCAACCGTGTGTTTACTTTCCTGAGAGAGGGGCCTTTCTTTCCTCACAGGCGGCTCTTTGCTATTTTTTTAGAACATGCTTCCTCTCACAGTGTCTCGATTCTCGTATGTACTGATGGATTGAAATCCCGTGAGGGGACAGGCTTGGGTGTTATATTTCCCGATTTCATTCGTGGTAGGAGTCTTCCCCCATCGTATCTACTTTTATCGCAGAACTTACTGCTATTTTACTCGCAGTCAAATTGATATTTAGCTTCCCTCCTGTTTGTTATACAGTTTTTAGCGACTCTGCCGATCTCCATTTTGTGTTTTCCCGTCCAATCCTCTTTTGTTGTCTACAGTGTTTTAGAATGGCTGTGCTTGCTAGGGACTGCTTTGTGGTTTTGTACCATTGTGGGCAATGAGCATGCTGACGCTCTGGCAAAGGCTGCTGCCTCTCGCCCATCCTCACCTCTCCCCTGCCTCGCTCAGTGATATTCATCTAACCACTCACTGTTTGCTCCCACTGGCAGAGTAGGTGGGATGCGGTGGGGGCCAACAAAATGTGTGATATTTGTGGGTAAACGGGCCCCTTCATTTGCCGAGGTCTGAATGCAGGTGGGAGACGGCTTTATGCTGGCTCCGAATGGGCCATTCCTGGTTCTCTCATTGATTTTTAATGGAGGACTCTCCCCCTACTTTCTGTGTGGAATGCTTCGTCCCCCTGACTCTTCGGCTTTTGCTGATGGTGTCCACTGTTGGGGAATTGTGCCATCGTTACCTCTCTGAGCACCGGGCAGGAGAGGGATTGTAGTCTTCTGTTGGTACTTGGAGAGGATGCTTGTTGTGGTGGAGGGGGAAACCTTTGCTTGGTGTAGGCAGCTGCACTACCGTGTAAAATTTAGTATACAGTGGTTTTAGTGTTCTTAGTGTTTTAGTGTTTTTCTTGTTTTAATTATGAATTGTATTTTGTGTGTGTGTGTGTGTGTGTGTGTGTGTGTGTGTGTGTGTGTGTGTGTGTGTGTGTGTGTGTGTGTGTGTGTGTGTGTGTGTGTGTGTGTGTGTGTGTGTGTGTGTATGTGTGTGTGTGTGTGTGTGTGTGTGTGTGTGTGTGTGTGTGTGTGTGTGTGTGTGTGTGTGTGTGTATTTCATCTCTTTTCGAGTGCTTTTATTCTCGTTGTCATCCGGCGGCATATGACCCTGGTTGTTGTATCACCAGATTTTATTGTATATACTTATTCAGTTCAATTTACCCTACCCTACTCTTCTCAACCCTACACTAGCCTACCTCAGCCTACCCTACCCTACCCTGCCATTGCCGACCCAACTCTACCCTACTTTAACCTACCCTCCCCTGTACAGCCCTTTCACCACTACATTACTTTTCCTGTTTTCTTCTCTCTACCTTCGGATGATTTTCTTCACCTCTACAGTAGAGAGAAATTTCGAACTGGAAGGGTTAAATACTGCCATCATCAACCCCATCTCTATCAGGGGATCTCCTAAGCTGAATAAAATCATGCGGTCAGCTAGGACAATGTAAATAAGTTGTTCTCGGCTTGAAAGATTAAATGATTCTGTCCCGTCATCCTAAGAGGGTTTTCTGAAGCTGTAGGATATCGTCAGAAGCTAGCAAAGAGTAAAAGTGACATCCGCAAACCGAGAGCTCTGCGTCCAGCGCTCCGCAGTTCAAGTCCCAGAGGTGGACAGATGTTTTGACGTGTAGACGTTACCAGGGCGTAGCTTGGTGGCCTACCCTTTAACATTCTGGACTAATGGTGGTCTAGCCTCGTGCCCCTGCGCTCCACCTCATAAAAAAAAGATAAATAAAAAGGAAAGCCAAGGGTCATGAATGAACTAAAGGACTGAACTAAGCGGAGAAGAACAAAAATCGTAGAGAAGATCGCCCCAAATTTGATGAGACAGTGTAGTATAACTGAGTGAAATAGGCGTTGGATATGACGGAACTAAACGGCAGTTATACCCACCTCTCTTCTGTACCCTACACTACCCTGATTCAGCCTACCCTACCCTACCCAGCCCTACACTACCCTACCCAGCCCACCACCACCCAGCCCTATCCTACCCTGCCATAACCTATCCTACCCTCCCAAACGCAACTCGACCCATCCCTACCCCATACCGCCAAAACCAACCCAACCTTACCCCACCCTGTCAAGACCGACCCAATCCTACCCTACCCTGCCATAACCGACCCATCCCTACCCTACTCTGCCAAAACCAACCCAATTCTACCCCACCTTGCCAAATGTGACCCAATCCTTGCCCACCCTGCCAAAACCGACCCACACCTACCCTACCCTGTCCAAACCGACCCAATCCTACCTCACCCTTCCAAAACCGACCCAATCCTACCCCACTCTACCAAAACCGAGCAAACCCTACCCCACCCTACCAAAACCAACTCAATTCTACTCCACTCTGCCAAAACTGACCTAATTATACCCCACCCTGCCAAAACCGACCCAATCCTGCCCCACCCTGCCAAAACCAACCGAAACCTAACCAATACTCTGCCAAAACCGACCCAACCCTTCCCCACCCTGACAAAACCGACCCATACCTATCCCACCCAGCCAAAACTGAGCCATTCCTATCCCACCCTGCCAACTCTGACCCAATCCTACCCCACCCTGCCAAAACCGACCCAATCCTACCCCACCCTGCCAAAACCGACCCGATCTTACCCTACCCTGCCATATCCGACCCAATTCTACCCATCCTGCCAAGACCGACCCATCCCTACCTCACCCTGCCAAAACCGACCCAATCCTACCCAACCCTGCCAAAACCGACCCGATCTTACCCCACCCTGCCATATCCGACCCGATCTTACCCCATCCTGCCAAAACCGACCCGATCTTACCCCACCCTACCAAGACCGACCCATTCCTACCCCACCCTGCCAAGACCGACCCGTCCCTACCCCACCCTGCCAAGACCGACCCGTCCCTACCCCACCCTGCCAAGACCGACCCATCCCTACCCCACCCTGCCAAGACCGACCCATCCCTACCCCACCCTGCCATAACCGACCCAAACCTACCCCACCCTGCAAAAACCATCCAAGTCCAACCCCACCCTGCCAAAACTATCCCAGTCCTACCTCACCCTGCCAAAACCGACCCAACCCTACCCCACCCTGGCATAACCGACCCAACCCTACCCTGCCCTAACCAAACCAATCTTATCTAACTCATTTTTCACTCTAACACTTTCTTCAGTTTTCTTCATTCTTTCTCCAGACGATTTTCTTCAGCTCTGGAGAGGAATTTTGAATTTGAGGGGTTAGATACAGCCAGCATCAAGCCCTTCTCTTGTCAGGGGATCTCCTAAGTTGAATAAAATCGTGCGGTCAGCTAGGACAAAGTAAATAAATCGTTCTTGGTCTGAAGGGTTACATGATTCTGTCCCGTCATCCTAAGAGGGTTTTCTGAAGCTGTAGGATATCGTCAGAAGCTAGCAAAGAGTAAAAGTGACATCCGCAGACCGGGAGCTCTGCGTCCAGCGCTCCGCGGTTCAAGTCCCAGAGGTGGACAGATGTTTTGACGTGTAGACGTTACCAGGGCGTAGCTTGGTGGCCTACCCTTAAATATTCTGGACTAATGGTGGTCTAGCCTCGTGCACCTGCGCTCCACCACATAAAAAAATAAAAATAAAAAGGAAAGCCAAGGGTCATGAATGAACTAAAGGACTGAACTAAGCGGAGAAGAACAAAAATCGTAGAGAAGATCGCCCCAAATCTGATGAGACAGTGTAGTATAACTGAGTGAAATAGGCGTTGGATATGACGGAACTATTATGATTTGTAATTATAATATGGAGTCCTAACACCCTGTCCAAACCGACCCAATCCTACCTCACCCTGCAAAAACCGACCCAATCCTACCCCACCCTGCCAAAACCGACCCAATCCTACCCCACCCTGCCAAAACCGACCCAATCCTACCCCACCCTGCCAAAACCGACCCAATCCTACCCCACCCTGCCAAAACCGACCCAATCCTACCCCACCCTGCCAAAACCGACCCAATCCTAACCCACGCTGCCAAAACCTATCCTATACTCTGTCATAACCGACACAATCCTACCTCACCCTGACAAAACTGACCCAGTCCTACCCCACCCTGCCAAAACCGACCCAACCCTTCCAAAACCGATCCAACCCTACCCCACCATGCCAAAACCGACCCAATCCTACCCCACCCTGCCAAAAAAGACTCAATCCTGCCCCACCCGGCCAAAACCGACCCAACGCTACCCCACCCTGCCAAAACCAAACCATTCCTACTACACCCTGCCAAAACCGACCCAACCTTACCCCACCCTGCCCAAAAAAATTCAATCCTACCCCACCCGCCCAAAACCGACCCAACGCCACCCAACCCTGCCAAAACCGAACCATTCCTACCACACCCTGCCAAAACCGACCCAGTCCTACCTCAACCTGCCAAAACCGGCCCAATCTTACGCCGCCCTGCCAAAACTAACCCAACCTTACCCCACCCGGCCATAACCGACCCGACGCTACCCCACCCTGCCACAACCGACCCATCCCTACCCTACCTTAACCAAACCAGTCTTATCTAACTCATTGTCCACATTAACACTTTTTTCCATATTCATCTTTCTTCCTCCAGACGATTTTCTTCAACTCTGGAGAGAAATTTCGTACTGGAGGGGTTAGATACAGTCACCATCAACCCCTTCACTACGAGGGGATCTCCTAAGCTGAATAAAATCGTCCGGTTACCTAGAACAAAGTAACTAAGTCATTTTCTGTCTGAAGGGGTTATTGTGTCTGTCCCATCATCCCGAGAGGGTTTCTTTAAGCTCCAGGAAATCGTCTAAAGGTAGCAAAGTGTAAACATGACGTCAGCACTTGGTCTAGGCGCCACAGATCGAGTCCCGGAGGTGAACAAAGGTTTTTATATCATATAGACGTTTTATATTTTATGTTTTGCAACTTTCAGAGGCATTTACTCAGCTTTAGGAGTCTTATGGATAGGCTCAATCAAACGTATCGAACCTCCCATGTTAGAAAAAATAGCTTACAGAAATGCGTCCTCGTACTGAAGGGGCGGAATGGACAGATCGAGTGACTAAGGTATTGAATTATGTATATGACTGGTTTTGTTGTTATTTCTATTATTATTATTATTATTATTATTATTATTTCAGGCAAATGTCCCAGGCTTTTAGACTGGCTGACTAGCGAATATTATTAAGTCTCCCGTGGCTCCGTGCTCCTTCCACTCAAGAGCCTGCACTTCACGCATTCCACGCACAAGATGGCGCCACCGCTGCATTCCTGCGAAGACGAGAGGTCAAGAGGACGACACTTGCTTTTTGTTTGTTTATTTACTGTAATTGCTTAAAGTTGTGATCCCTCCAACTTGAATGCTCAGTTGTAACTATAGATAACTAGAATACGATGCTAGTCACGAAGAAGGGCTATGAAA
Source organism: Coenobita brevimanus (assembly GCF_032717465.1). Taxonomy (NCBI): domain Eukaryota; kingdom Metazoa; phylum Arthropoda; class Malacostraca; order Decapoda; family Coenobitidae; genus Coenobita; species Coenobita brevimanus. The sequence continues at coordinate 216,179 of NW_027642878.1, forward strand.
AGATACAGAGCTCGTAGTATTGACTGGATGAATCACTCTTGCGTGATAATCAAAGACGGTGAATAAAACCCACACTTGTAGACGAAGAATATAATTACCAAACAGTTTCGGTGGACACTGCCACCATCTTCAGTGGTCAAGATAGTGAGAGGGAGTGACATACTGATTATACAAGGGTTCCTTTTTATGCCTGTGTGTGTGTGAAAGGGTGGGGTAAAGGTGAGGTGGGGTGGGGTAGATTGTAAGCGGGGATTAACCTACGGGGGTTTTGGGGGGGGACATTACCGGACAGGTCAGGTGTAATTCCTATCTGACCTGTCCGGTAATGTCCCCCCCAAAATCCCCCTTGGGTTAATCCCCGCTTACAATCTACCCCACCCCACCTCACCTTTACCCCACCCTTCCACACACACACTATCTTGACCACTGAAGATGGTGGCAGTGTCCACCGAAACTGTTTGGTAATTATATTCTTCGTCTACAAGTGTTGCCTTTATTCACCGGCTCGTAGTATTTTTTTCTTTTAACTAAGATACATGAAATAAGCTGCAAAAATACGAAAATACGAGCTTACTTAATGTAAATGAATTATAGTACGTTCAGGATGGAGGGAAGGCATTTTGTATTTTGTTTGTGATGTTATAGTGTCTCTCAGGATCCTAGGATCCTCTCTCGGCTGAACCAAATTGTCTGGCGTCAGCTGAAACATGATGCTAGAGTTATGTCGGTCGTGAGGGGGTTAATGGTGACAGTATTGACACTGTCAGGCTCCTATGACTCACTCAGTCGAATAAAATCGTCTGAGTCAGCTGAAATGGGGTACTAGAGTTGTCCCAAGCACCAGAGGGTTAAGAATCTTAAGATTCTTAACCCTCTGGTGCTTGGGACAACTCTAGTATTCCATTCCAGCTGACAGACGATTTTGTTCGGCTGGGTGAGTCATAGGAGCCTGACAGTTACTACACTGTCACCATTAACCCCCACATGACCGGCATAACTCTGGTATATCATGTTCCTCCTATTGACGCCAGACAATTTGGTTCAGCCGAGTGGGTCTGGGGCCTGGGGGGCACTAAATGAAAATATCCAAAAAATATTAAAGGGGGGGCTATATCAATTTTGCCACAGGAGGTATACCAAAATTGGACTTTTTAATAAAACCCCCTCCTCTCTCACTCCCTGTGTTTTGTATATGTCCCACTCTGTCTGTCTGTGGTGTGTCTGTCCCACTCTGTGTGTGTGTGTGTGGTGTGTCTACTGTGTGAAGGAGGCTGTGTACGTGTCTTGTGTATGTGTGTGGTGTGTCTACTGTGTGAAGGTGGCTGTGTACGTGTCTTGTGTGTGTGGTGTGTCTACTGTGTGAAGGTGGCTGTGTACGTGTCTTGTGTGTGTCTTGATGTGTGTGTGTGTGTGTGCATCTTGATGTGTGTATGTATGTAGTAGTGTGTAAGTGTCTTGGTGTGTGTGTGTGAGCTGAAGTGTAAGTATGGGGGCCTTGTGGTTTTAAGGAAAGCCTGCTACGCAAACTTCCCTCAGCCACATTTTAAAGAAACCTCTATCACACCGGGACTTGAACCCGGGTCTTCTTGATTACCAGGCCAGCACCATGCTGACCCTGCTACCGCGGCCCCACAAGGATAGCGGCTAAAACTTCTACTGTATTTTATTTCTTTACATGTTTACAAAAAATGGGAAATTGAACAACATGCACAGACTAAACTAAATTGTCATGTACCTATTAATGTCGCTTTAGGAGGAGATATCTCGAAATTTCCTGAGCTACTTGGAATACCTAAGCCTGCAGTTTAATGCTAATCATGAACAAGTGCTATGGAAAGAATATAGAGCAGTTGCTACTTATATAAAGGGAGAAAGTAAAAACTGCAACTTAGTCTGCTTTCGAACGGCAGGACTTAAACAATTAACCATATATTACATAAACTTAACACACTGAGTGACACAGAAACTAAACATATGATACAAATTCTTTAATGAAACTTATTATGAGAGTACAAATGACAAAATATACACTGCACAGGAAGACAGTACAGTACTAATTGGTCATACCTTCAGTGCGAACTCAGAGAATGAAAGCCTATCTGTTGTACCGATTTATAAACGGAAGAGATGAATCGCTAAATTTGATCCACAGTAAAAAATAATAATAATAATAATAATGATGAATACATAAAACAATAAAGATAAACCATATAGACTACATGTCCACCCTAAACTGACAAAAACCTGGCATCTCTCCACCTTGAATGCTGAGCTGTTTCTAAAGACTAGATTATCATGCAGATCACAATGAAGATCTATGGGGAGGATGCAAAACCATAATACTGTCTTATTCTGCCACTTAGATCCAGGAACTAAGCAGCAGGACTAAAATTTGTCAAGGTGAGCCAACTACAATGACACATATGAAGTCTGAGATTATATAATGTGTAATCATGAACTGATTGCATCATTCAGTAAAGATTACAAAAGGAAAAGCTATCAAATCTGAAAGTGTAAGTACTATACAAGATATGATTAACCTTATACATCCATATTCTGAGATATGCTTCCAATATCATAGCCTACACACAAATTCATCCCCCTCAACAGTAATGGTATATTCCTGCTGTCTCCTGACTTCCAATCAACTTATGAAACCTCTCTCCTAATTACAGTACAGTAATATGTTAATGAAGGCTGCTAGTAATTACCTTCAGTATGATAATTCTTATTTAAAGGTAGCAGCAATGGTTAATGAAGGATGTAAGGTATGCAGTCCTTCCAGTTCAATATACTATATCTCCAATCAGGCTTTATCCAGTGTCTCTCCTACACATGTTAATACCTTCAGTCTTCACTAGTTTAACTCACAGAGCAGGGATTTTTTTTTTTTTTCATGCCATCTCATGATTATATTTAGCTTTGTATAGACTTCTGGAAGTGTAGGGGTTAGGCACAGCCTCACTGAACTCCTGCAATAGCAGAGACTTTGCATAAGTTGAATAAAATTGCCTTCTGGCACTATGAATAAACTGAAAAGGGCATCACAGGGATTGCAAGAGTTAAAGGGACTCACGGAGTTTATATCCCCTATGTAAACAAACTACCCATTACAGTTTTTACACACATCCCCTCATTTTTTCCAGCCAATTAACCTACTATGCCTGCCCATGTACAAGATCACATTCGACTTTAAAACCTAAACAGATGGTGTGAATATCAGGAGATTTAAGTAGCACTGCTTACTCGAGTTTAAAGGGACATCTTGGTCACCTGGAGATACACACCGCCGTATATCATCCTTATAGCTAATAATTACAACTTACATCAGCCGACTACACCTCTCGATAATGACAGCAAACACTGATAAACACATGGGCATAAGAATTACCATAATATTATAGAAGTAGACTAACACCGTAAAGAATAAAATCTTCACTCACCTCCAGCATCTCTTAACGTTGCTCCCATAATGCAACAGTGACGTCACACTTCAAATTAAACATTTACTTATTAAATTTTAAGAAGAAAATTTCGTGAATATATTATCAGTCTTTTAAACATTAATTTTCGTGCAAACTGAATAGAGAGGTAAGTAAAGTGTTTCTTGTTAAATTAAAGATAACCCCATGAATCAGTGGCATCATCATCTCCCTCTCTGAAATTCCATACAGAGTACCAGAGTAGGATCACTATTTACTGTCCTGCCGATATATCTCTACAGTTTTACAAGGGGATTTAAAAATAAACGGCCTGGTGGTGGTGGTGGCAGGGGATAAAATTTTGCGATTCCAGTCTCTAATCTGCTGCCATTCCCTACAGAACCTGAGCATAATAGACGAGAAATTAGCCCAGGTTGATGCAGCAATTCTTAACTCAAAATTGCCCCAAGAACAACTTTCTGAAGTCTGTCAAACATTTCATGCAACACCCTGTATGGGAAATTTGGATGAAATATTGGTGATATAATTCCCTAACTGTGTGCCATTCCCAACAGAATCTGAGCAGTCTAATGAGTCCACGCTTTGAAGGTTGGGTTGAAACAGGGATGTGTCATGTCTCCATGGTTGTTCAATCTGTATATGGATGGGGTAATAAAAGAGGTACAAGGTAGGGTAGTGGATGTTGGAGTGGCCCTGGTGAGAGAGGGTAGTGTTTGGAAACTCCCTGTACTGTTGTTTGCAAATGATACTGTGTCGTTGAGTGAAGACGAAGGAGAGCTGCAAGGCTTGGTGGATGAGTTTGGGAGAGTGTGTAAGAAACGGAATCTAAAGGTGAATGTAGGGAAGAGTAAAGTGATGGTCTTTGAGAGAGGTGAAGTCAGTGAATGTACAGCGAGGTTGGATGGTGAGGAATTGGAAAATGTGAGTACGTTTAAGTACTTGGGTAGTGTGATGAGTAAGGATGGAGGTTTGGAGCGTGAAGTGCTTGAAAGGGTACAGCAGGGAAGAAAGGTTGCTGGTTCTTTGAAAGCAGTGATAAGAAACAGGGAAGTGAGCATGGAAGTGAAAAAGTTACTACATGACAGTATTGTGATACCAACTCTAACGTATGTAAGCGAAGCTTGGACGTTGTTGGAAGGACACAAGTCAAGAGTGAGAGCAGTGGAAAAGAGTTATTTAAGAGGAGCCTGTGGAGTCACATGGAGAGACAGGCTGACGAATGAGGATATAAAGGAGCGTTATGGTGTGGATGTGGATGTGATAGGAAGCGTTAGGAGAACACACTGAGGTGGTTTGGCCATGTGGAGAGGATGGAGGGTGAAAGACTGACGAAGAGAATGTATGTGAGTGAGGTGGAGGGGGGAAGAGGGAGTGGGAGGCCGAGGATGAGATGGAGGGATGGGGTGGAGAGGTATATGAGAGAAGGGGGTGTGAGTTGGGAGCAGGGCAGTGAAATGGCGGGGGACAGGGCGACTTGGAGGCGATTTGTTTGTGGCCACCCCAAACGGGATTGAGGCGTCTGGCAATAGATAGAGATAGATAGAAGATTAAATAACTAAAGCTAACACTGATCTGAACTAATACACATCTGGTCCACAGGTCGTGCTGGAGTCTGCTGCCTTGTTGCTGCTTCCTTGCCACACTGGTCATACCCTGCTGAAGTTTGGTCTGCCCTGCCGTGAGAAGCCTGACGGTGGTGTGGTGTCTTCCCCTACTCTGAGATGCCTGGTGGTGTGGTGGTGGTGGCGGCGGCGGCGGCGGCGGCGGCGGCAGGGTGTCGTGTCTTCCCCAGCCGTGAGATGACTTGCTGCTGCTGCTGGTGATCTGCCCTGACCTGCCGAGAGAAGCCTGGTGGTGATGGTGTGATCTGCCTTGCAAGTCGGGTCGCTCCCCTCCAGGATGTTCTGTGGACAAATGCTACTTTTGAATGCATATTTTATATTACTGTCTCTGTTAATGTATTCTATACTGAAGTGTTAATAATGAAAACTTAAATTTTCTGTCTTGTTTCATTACCTTTTTAACTGTGGCTTTGACTTAATATAGGTGATAAGTATATTGCGCTCTGCAGTCTTGTGTGTTGTGGGGACGGCTTTTGTGATGAGCTAAGACATTCTGATCGCTTCACCAAATTACTGCTCAGCCTTGTGATCAGTGGACATAAAAGATTATACAATACAATGATATACAGCTAAGCATAAAAAAGGTTATGGGAATTCTCCACCTTGCAATCAGTGGACCTAAATTAAAGCCTATATTATAAAGCTAAGCCTGAAGAGGGTTGTGGGAAATAGATAATGATGCAGGGTAGACACTGGTAATGTTCACTGAGCCGTGCCCGCAACACACAAGAACTGGGTGGCGTAATATATGGACCACCTTGTATAATGAGAGGCCGTAAGTGTGTGCTGACCCACAAACTTGCCATCAATGCCCCGTCATAACTATTACTGTGTCTTGTAGGAAGCACAAAGAAAACAGGCCACAGAATACCTCCTTGTCTCTCGTTCCTCCTACACAAACATACACGCCTTTCACTTTAACTTGACACAGAGTTTCATTTAAAGCATATGAGAATGTCACGCAGATCAGTAGCAGAAACAGCCAATACTACAGCCCAACATCCTTTCCACGGCACTCATTCGTGACTACCATCATATTCTAGTGATAACTATCGCTACTACTCGGCAAACCGTATGGAAACTATAAGCTATCTGTCTATCCATCTATCTATAGCCAGACGACTTAATCCCGTAAGAGGTGGCCACAAACAAGCCGCCTCTATGCCACCCTGTCCCCCGTCATTATGCATCACTTCCCCTAATTCACACCCTCTCTCATATACATCCCAACTCCATCCTCCACTTATAAGTAATACATTAAAACAACCGTGAATTACTGCCGCACAAGCTGAGCCGTAATCTTATTCAACACAAACACGAAGAAGCTTTAAAGAACAGAAAACAATACCTTGATAGCAGAAGACACTAAGACCACAAGTACTGACAGCCTACACCAAGAAACATAACTAATTTCAGTCAGAGACCAAGTGAATATGAAATGCACACAGTTCATCACTTCAGCTCAAGATCCGTCCCACCTTTGTAACCTTATGTTGCATCATCCTCTCCACAAACAAAATCGAACAACCGCCCAACACTACACAGAGTATCTGCAACATATCCCCTCCTCCATCCGACTCTACACTTCCCAGACACATTCACAAACTCACAAACACCCCAGCCAGCCAAAACTTTCTATACCAAACACATACATAAACACACAGACACCCCAGCCAGCCAAAACTTTCTATACCAAACCCATACATAAACACACAGACACCCCAGCCAGCCAAAACTTTCTACCAAACAGCATCCTTCATGTGCCACCACCAGACATACACCCTTCAGACACTACCGAACCCAGAGACACGAGTACACCAACCTTCCCTGCTACAATACTAACACAAAATATAACACACATACAATCCCCTGTGCTCATACTGCAAAGTGGCACCCCCACACCACAGCACACCCACTCACTTCCTGCACCACACCACCACAACACAGACAGTCCTTCAGTATAGCACTGGGTTCACATCCAGAGGAGCCTAAGGTGTAACAAGAACAACAACAACAACTCAGGCCAAGTAAGAGTGAAACGAGTATAGTTACGAAAGTAAAATTATTTCGAGTTATTTTGTAAGCGCTTCGGGTACATTGAGTTACAAGGCCACAGGGAACGGACTGCATACCGAGGGTGTAATACTACGGCGGCTTAGGGGGCTTTATACCACCTTTTCTTCAGTGATTTATTGGTCAAGCGAGCGAGCGTGGAGAGCAAGCAAGCGAGAACACTATATGACATGGTATAATAGGGTGGCAGAGAACAGCGCCAAGACTGTGTTGTCTAGGGAACTATTAAAGCCACAACGGATCTATGGACATCATTAGAAACCTAGTAAAAAAAATAATAGGAGTTACTTGAGGGACTTTTCTCAAAATTTGCCGCGCCAGTTCTGATAAAAGGAAAATAAACGTACCAAACTGAGCACCAGAATCGAGTTATTTTAGTTTTTAAAACTACTGCTGATCTGTTCAGACAGCTGGAAAGCTTATGAAGAAGCAATTGATACTAAAGTTAAATAGACTTAGCTTTTAACATCAAGCGAGATTGATGGATGGATGGATGGATGGATGGATGTGGAATCGTGATGCTTGGACCGATGGTAGAGTTCCTGCTGTTTCGTCCTTCCACCTGCCGACAAAAATCATCATGAATATCATCATCATAATCATCATCATAATCATCATCATCGTAGTTGTCGTCCTCATTACCACCACCATCATCATCATCATTATTTACACCGTCATTCTCATTATCATTACCATTCCCCTCCTCCTCCTCCTCATCATCATCATCATCACCATCATATTATCATCATCACCTACCTATTTATCTATATCTGTTTATCTATAGCCAAATGCCTTAATCCCGTAAGGGGTGACCACAAGCAAATCGCCTTCATGATGTTCTGTCCTCTACCATTTAGCTCAAGTATCCCACTCATATGTTTCTACTCTTTCCCTCCATCTCATCGTCGGTCTCCTCATCCCCCTCTATCCTTCCAGCTAACTCATGTGCACTCTTCTAGTCATTTTCTTATTCGCCATCTTCTCTACATGGCCAAACCATCTCGAAGTATTTCTCTTAACGCTTTCAGTCTCATCCACATCAGCATCACAACGCTCCTTCATCTGCCCATTTGTCTGTCTGTCTCTCTATGAAACTCCACATGCTCCTCTCAAGTAGCTCATTTCCACCGCTCTCACTCTTGACTTGCGTCCTTTCAATAAGATCCAAGCTTCACTTCCATACTTTAAAGTGGAATCACAGCATGCAGTGCCCTTTTTTTTTTTTCATACTTTCATCCTCAGTTCCCTCTTCCTAACCACTGCTTTTTAGAGAACAAGCAACCCTCCTTCCCTAATGTATCATTTCAGTCACTTCATCCTCTAATCTTCCATCCTTATTCATCATATTATATAAATACTTAAATGCACTCATATTCTTCCATTTCCTGACTATGCAGCCTCACTGTGCATTCTGTAACCTCATACGTTGAGATGTTAAAGCATCACCACCATCAGCATCAACATCATTATCACCATCAATATCATCACCATCAGCCTGTGACACACCACTGCATGATAAGGACCCTCTCACCTTTCTCCACTCTGATCCATTGATTGTTAGCCAGTTCCGTCCTTGCTCGGTAGATCTGCATCATATGATCTCTCCATCTTGTTCTCTGTGCACCTCTTCTTCTCACTCCATCTCTGGCTTGCCATTCAGTTACGCTCGCTCTCCTTCTGTTATCTCTTCTGTGAAAGACGTGACCTGAGGTGTGTGTGGAGTTACCTTGAAACAAGCTCAGAATTACTAGATGCGGGAGCATCAAGACCCTTTGGTTAATCCCCTTGGTGTGGTGTGGTGTGGAAGGGTGGTTGGTGTGGTAAAGTTTGGGGTGGTGTGGTGTTGGGTGGTGTGGTTTGGGGTGGTGTGGTTTGGGGTTGTGTGGTGTGGGGTTTTGTGGTGTGGTATGGTATGGTATGGTATGGTATGGCGTGTTGTGGTGCTGTGCGGCTTCACTGTCCCTAAAATCTAGAGGAATGTAGAACCTCGTTCGAAAATCATTAGTGAGAAGCAGATGGACATGGCCGCTCTTTGATGTGCCCTGATAAAACGTAAACAAAACGTGTGTTGCATCCTCACAACTAAACCAATATAAATAAGGAGAATTATTCCATTTAAATCATTCACGGTCCAGAGAAAGACCAAAACTGAGCTACTATTTCGGACACACATCCATCCCTTTCCTTGCGATAAATAAAGAGACAGTGAACAATGATTTTTGAAACCCATTGAGTGACCTTAGGAATCCAGTATGTTTTTTCAGAATATAGTGTAAATGTTTAGTATTTGTATGGCCAAGAAGATCAATATCCCTGACCTCATTTGCACTCTTATGATATAAATAGTTCGAGTGTGAGGGAAATGCTGTACACACGCACGCACGCACGCAAATACACACAAGCATGCGTGGACGGACACACACACACACACACACACACACACACACACACACACACACACACACATTCTCTCTCTCTCTCTCTCTCTCTCTCTCTCTCTCTCTCTCTCTCTCCTACACACAGTCACCAACTACATTTGAAGAGAAACGAAAAACAAGAGGTGACTCAGCCATAGACATGAGGATCGTCGCCGTCACCATCATCATCGTCATCACCATCATCATCGTTGTCGTAGTCGTCATCATCATCATCATCATCGTCATCATCATCATCGTCATCGCCAGGAGCAACAGCGTCAAGCACAGCAATCATCACAACCCTGTTAAAGAGTTACTACATAAGTTCCATCACCGTCATCATCATCATCATTATTATCCCAACTGCTTCATCATCATTACAATCACCATAATCTCGGTCCAGTTAGTTGGTTCAGGAGTTTCAACATCACTATCATCAGCAGCATCACTATCATCATTATCAATATCATCTCCGACAACCCTATTATCATCATCATCAGCCTGTGACACACCGCTGCAGGATAAGGACCCCTGTTCAATCTAACTTGGCGTAAAATTGCAATCTCTTTCTTAAATTTTGTGTTGTGACAAGGGGTTAACACTAGATTGATGCTAGTCACGAAGAAGGGACGTGGAAATGATGCAGAGCTGTATATTTGTCCAAATTTACCACTGCACTACGGGAAATCAGCCGCAAAAAAACGACGATCTCGGCCTAGGCAAATGAACAACACCATAATATACTTTGTGTGTGTGTGTGTGTGTGTGTGTGTGTGTGTGTGTGTGTGTGTGTGTGTGTGTGTGTGTGTGTGTGTGTGTGTCTGTGTCTGGGTGTGTGTGTGCGTGCGTGAGTTCGTGCATGTGTGTGTGTGTGTGTGTGTGTGTGTGTGTGTGTGTGTGTGTGTGTGTGTGTGTGTGGTGTGTGTGTGTGTGTGTGTGTGTGTGTGTGTGTGTGTGTGTGTGTGTGTGTGTGTGTGTGTGTGTGTGTGTGTGTGTGTGTGTGTGCATGTGTGTGAGTGTGCATGTGTGTGTGTGTGTGCATGTGTGTGTGTGTGTGCATGTGTGTGTGTGTGTGTGTGCATGTGTGTGTGTGTGTGTGTGTGTGTGTGTGTGTGTGTGTGTGTGTGTGTGTGTGTGTGTGTGTGTGTGTGTGTGTGTGTGTGTGTGTGTGTGCACTTCAGGACAAAATAATTTACATACAATGATTTTTTTCCATCACATTGTCCCTCTGAAATCTGAATCGCACTTATCAGTATACATTCAGGTCCCAAACTGTACTGTTGGGTGGACATGGACAAGGGGGCAGGCAAGCCTAGTCCACCAGTCTGATCGGAACGAGAATCTACAGGATGACACTCACACTGCTATTTCACTGGTCTGAGACACCAAGATTGAGGCGGTACAAGGCCTCCATCTCCCTCACACCAACATCCCCCTTGTCTCATCAGAATTACGTCTAGTAGCCTTATAGGTATTATTTCTTTGGGCCATGATACTTCCTGGCTGTCAGTGAGATATCCTTGTGTCCTAATGTAGTCACCTTAATGGCTAAAAACAGCAAATATCCAACACTTACCTCAGAGGAATGATGCTACAGCAACACACACACACCCTCGCCCTTCCACTGTCATACGGCCACTAGCAAAAGTAGCCAAGTAGCGACGCCTACCAAGACGAGAGACTTGTCCAGCTACTTTTACAACCACTAGATGGTACCCGGGCCCTCTCATGGTAGGGGCAACACTAGTATTTTATTCCAGGTACTGCTTGGCGATAGCATTCAGCTGAGAGTGAGTCATAAGAGTGTTAATACTGTCTCTGTTAACTCTCATGATCATACAGGTCTCTTTACCAGCCCTACACAAAAATAAATTCTGTGTGTGTGTGTGTGTGTGTGTGTGTGTGTGTGTGTGTGTGTTGTGTGTCGATAGCGGAGATACCTAATGTAAATGATATGTCATACCCAGTGATTCACGATGATGTAAACAGGGCTAACGATAACGCTGAATTGTTGTGTACTATATGTATTGATAACAGATTGGTTGTCATTAATAACCTCATGTATGCTGACAAACATTTTCCTGGTGATAAAACATATCGGAGACGCGGCACCTGGGTTTCGGAGGTGGATACCTGTGTGGCGTCACCGTCTCTGATAGACTATATGAGTGATTTTTCTGTGTTAAGGCGGGGTGACCTCCCTTCCGATCATGCCCCCATTACAGTAACAGTTACGTGTTCAGGCGTAGATTTGGACAGTCTCATGACGAGGGCGGGGTCGCTAGGGGATCACGCAGCCCTTCATGGAAATGCTGGCAAGACTTGTTGAATGAGAAAGTCACTCAGATTTAACAGAATCAACAAAGAAGCATTTGTGAATAATATTATGCAAAGAGTACCTAATGAAGATTATGTAAATGTTGAAGCTTTTGAGAAGCGCATCACTGACGCTTTATACTCGTGTGCGGAGGACAATGTAGGCAGGGTAGACAGAGCAGTAGAGATAGGTGGTAGCAATCTTGGTAGGTGGGAGAGGCTGCTGGATGACGCTGATGACGCAAGAGTGTGGAGAGCAATTGATTGGAAAGGAGACTTTAACATGGACAGACCTGATGAAATCTTGTGCCCCAGTGATGAGGATTTTAAATTCCATTTTGAGTCTGTACTGAACAGAGAGGATGTGAACAATGAGTTTGTAGATGAGGTGACAACTGATGTCACTATCCCCGTACTGGATGAGCCCATCTCGCCCGCACAGGTGCACCAACAAGTAATATATAATAATAATAATGACGTATAGAAAAGGGGGGGAAAGGAAGGAAGGTAAAGAATGATTGTGTATATGTGATGAGTGTTATGCAACCAGGACGACGACACGTGGCGGCAGGAACTAGGCCTTAGTTTAAACTCCCGGCCTTACTGAGAGCTGAGGTTCCTGGTTGCATTGTGTAAAGTGCATGTTTTTTTTTTTTTTGGGGGGGTAGGATGGTAGGATACGGGTGTTTGGGTAAGGTGTTGTAGCCCTGGAGGGCTTGGGTAGGGGGATAAGGAAAGGGGAGGGGTGGAGGAAGGGGAGTATTGGGGGTTAGGGTCTGAGGCAGGGGTGCTGGGTATGAGGATGGCGGGTTATTACGTGGCTGCCGTGATCTTGATAATGGGTGTAGGGGTGGTTTAGAGTCTTAAGTGAATTGCAGGGTGTGAACTAAGTAGTTGATTAATAAAAGGGTCAGTAATAAATAAACTATTGGTGCTTAAGTGAACCCTCAGCGAAACACGAACATGTTCCGCCCTTGCCATGACGCAGGACTGGTGTGCATTGGTACGCTGTGGGCGGCGCACGCATACCCTCCCCGTATAACATTTGGTAACTGAGGCGGTGGTGGCTGGTGAGTGGTGTGGCAGCGAGTTGCGGATGAAGAGTTAGACGGCCTGGCGCCATGGCCTAACCGAAGCAGACGTACACCCCAACTCCCCAAGAGCGACACTGAGGGTCGCTGACTGGGCATGAGGGTTTTAAATGGGTTGAGGCAGACAGGTAGACGCCGCATTGGGGGCGGGGCTTGCAATAAAGAAAATTCCCACATAATGTAGGGGACCCTTATGTAACTTTGACGAATCTTTATACCGTCCATTGTCGTTTCGTTTTTATTTTCTCTCTCTCTCTCTCTCTCTCTCTCTCTCTCTCTCTCTCTCTCTCTCTCTCTTGTTCTTACGTTGCCTCATGTTAAAAGGTACTTTTATTTCTTAATGGCGGTGGTGTAATATAAATTTCCATGTGGCTCTATATGTGGACACTCAGTGCATTGTGTTTTCCAGTCTTTCCGGCTAATCTACAGTTTATCACATCTTTCCTAGCTTATTTCCCAGCGATATCTATACTGCATTCGGATTCTACACTAAGTTATTGGCTACTTAATCAGTTGCTTTGTACTGTGATCGTATCGTATCTTTTATAAAAGCTCCAATAAGCTTGCATGCGTCGGTCTTAGTCACATGATGGCTCTCCACGCTGCTTGATCTCTGGCAGCCTCCCTATTCAGTCCCTTATCCCTGAGGTCACACTCTATGACCTCGTCTCAGGTCTTTTTCGGTCTGCCTCTCGCAACCCTACCCCCGACGTTCACACTTCTTACTGTAGATTCATAATATCTGAATGTTTCTTGTCTGCTTCTTACCATTTGTAGAGGTTCCCTGTACTCTGTGTGTGTGTGTGTGTGTGTGCTTACCTAATTGTATCTTACAGGAATGAGTCAAGCTCGAACTGTTCCGTGTCTTAAACCATATTTATCGTACATATCCTTAAATTTGTGAATTGTTTTGGCACACACTATTTCATTCGGTAGTGCATTCCATTGATCAATTGCTCTGTTTGGGAAACTAAATTTCCTTACGTCTTTATCACCTCTCTTCTTATGCAGTTTTTTGCAGTGTCCTCTTGCTGATGCTTCTCCATATGTTAAGTAATCATTTATGTCTATTTTCTCCTTCCCTGATATGCACTTATATAGCATTATCATGTCACCTCTTTTCCTTCTCTCCTGTAGTGTTGGTAGATTCAGTTTATTTAGTCTTTCTTCGTAGCTTAGGTCCCTTAAGCTTGGTATCCATCTTGTAGTGGCCCTTTGAACTTTTTCAATCTTGTCTATGTGCTTTTTGAGATGAGGACTCCAGACTACTGATGCATATTCCAGGGTTGGTCTAATGAATGATGTTATTATCCTTCTTAGCATGTCTTCATTTATGTATGAGAATGCTATTCTCATATTTGCAAGCAGTGTATACATGTTCCGTACCTTCTCGCTGATGTGGTCAGCCGGAGATAGTCTGTTATTGATAATCACACCTAGGTCTTTCTCTCTTTTTGATGTGTATAGGATTTTATTTCCTAACTTATATTCCCAATCAGGTCTTTTTCCACTTTTACCAAACTTGATTAAATGTGTGTGTGTGTGTGTGTGTGTGTGTGTGTGTGTGTGTGTGTGTGTGTGTGTGTGTGTGTGTTCAAAGGGATAGTAACCAGCCTTATCCAAAATATATCGATAAGAAGATCCTTACTTGACTGGTTGTAGGTGACTGTGTTACCATGGCAACCTCCCACACCACCACATTTACATAAAGACATTTCCTCAACAGCATGATCCGTTAGAGAGTATTTTGTGTGTGTGTGTGTGTGTGTGTGTGTGTGTGTGTGTGTGTGTGTGTGTGTGTGTGTGTGTGTATGGAGATATGGTTATATCTAAGGTGGATCTGCAGGACTCTGTGGGACTGTTTGGCCTTATGTACGGCTTGGATAGGTAGTTCGTAGGCTGATGAGGACTATGAGGAATGCAAGTATAAGCAGACGAGACTACTTGGTTCAGAGGCTGATGAAGGCTATGAGAAGACCATGAATGATTTGAGAGAGTTGTCATTGTATAATCAGACAGGACGTGTGCGACTCCCTTTATGGTGTGTGTAATCAGCAGTAAAAAGCCTTGCACGAGGGAGGTCGGAAGTTAAAAATATGCTCTTGACAAATTACGAATAGGAGGAGTGTAATAGATAATAAACACCCTTGCACGAGAGGGAGGTAGGAGGCTTGATAAACATACCATTGACAGATTACCAATAGGACGACTGTAATAGATATCGATGTAACAGACACGAGAAAACATCCATGCCTGAGAGGTGGGGAGCTGTAAACATATATCAGTGTTGTTACCAATTGGAGGAGTGTAATAGACAGTAAATATCCTTACTTGAGAGGAGGCGGAAAGCTTTAGAAACATTCCAGTGGCATATTAACCTTTATATTAAGCAAAGCACTGAGATATCTATTAACGCTTGCCATAAAAGACTGAACTTGAGTCTGTTATCTCGCAGCCACATACGAAAAGACATAAAACAAGGCATATCCAACGACTTTCAGTACAGCAACGTCTCTTCAACCTCATTCTTACTTCCGACGACTTTATTCAACTTGGGCAACGTATCTGCTAATGAAACTTGGGCAGGATATCTGGTACACAAGGTTGTATCTACTGCCATCTTTCTAGTTCTAGTATTTTCCACGAAGCTCTTATACAATCGTTCAGAGAGAGCTAAATAAACTAAAAACATATGCTATACTGAGGAAGAGGCAATCGTAACTATAAAGGGCGCTATTCTTAAGCAGTCCACCCTCAGTCACACGAGAAGTGAAACATACAAACACAAAGTTTCAGTCACACAAGGCACACACAAAATATATATAATAGACGAAACACGAAGCGAGCACACACACACACAAATACACACACACACACACAAAACCACGCCCACCTCCTGTGATGTTTGACTTTGGAAGGACCGACCAACAGAAGACCGTAATGCATAAACCAATTTATATAGGCCTAGTCTCAACTAACCTATCCATATTTGCTCGAACTGAATCCTGCCTAACCTCGAATGACCTAATCCAACCTAAATTAACCCAACCTAATCTAACTTAACCTCATCTAACCCAGTCTAATTGTATTTAACTTCACAATCTCACGTAACCTCCTCATACATAACCTAACCAATTCTGACGCAGCCTAACCGCATCTAACCCTACCTAATCCTACCCAGTCTCACTTAACCATACCATACCTGACCTAACCCAACCCAGTCAAGCCTAAAATGACCTAATCCAACCGAACCTAACCCGGCCTAACCCAACCAAATAAAACCCAACCCAAAACCTATAAAAACCGACGTATTCTAAAGCAATCTAACCTAATCCGTCTATATCTAGTCGAACTGAAGCCAACCCAACCAAAAATTACCTAATCAGACCAAACCCTGCCCAAAGTGACCTAACCTAACTTTCGGTCGCCCATGAAATCGCTTTATAAGAAATTATGCTCTCTGAAAGTCTACGGGTGTAACAGTCCAAGTTTCGCCTGTTCTGTGTACATAAGTTTGTGTGTTTGTGTGTGTGTTTATTTAGGAGTGTCTGAGATGTGTACTACAGGGAAAAATTTACACTTTCTCACTCTCTCTCTCTCTCTCGTGTTAAAAAATTGGGTACACAATCGGCACGATGCGTCCTTCTAATGCAGTACAGACAAAAAACGAGAGAGAGAGAGAGAGAATCCTCCCGTAGATAATTAGGGCCAACTGCTAGTGTTGTGTTGAATGGAAGAGGCAGTACATAACAGCCCTCCCTCCCGCCCTCCTTCCTACCTCCTGTTTATAATCCTCTGTTGTTTTTTCTACTGTTTTGGCCCACTGTTACGGTGAAAACAAAAGACAATGAACAGAAATGACTCCCGTAGTGTCCAACGCTCTGTCAGATAAAGGAGACAATCAAGACAATCAACACAGCCTGATCTCCCGCCCTCCTTGTTGTCTTTTGTTTTTAAGGCCCTACTGTTTTTCGTATATTGTTTTTCTGGCCCAGTGGTGCTTTTTCCTGTACATTGCTTTGGTGTGTGTTTTGTAATGTGGCCTAAAACTTGAGTCCCTTCCACTTGGTACTCTGTCTGAGGTTTAAGTGACTGGATGTGTTTTGTTCCTATTTCTGTCTGCATCCTCGTACTCTCTCTCTCTCTCTCTCTCTCTCTCTCACACACACACACACACACACACACACACACACACACAAGGATAGGATACTTTTCTTAAGTGGGCGAATCGAGTGAGAACACAATACTTGACAGCTAAAATTTGGTATCAATAAGTAAAACTCTTGCCCCGTATGGCTTGTAAAATTGCCCTGCTTTGAGGAACACCAAAGCATTGTCTCCTTTCCAGCTATTGAACTCTCTCTCTCTCTCTCTCTCTCTCTCTCTCTCTCTCTCTTTTCCCATAGAGCCAAGTATAGCCGAGAAACACCCAAAACTTTTCCGCTAAACAAGAACAGAGCATCATTATTTTTTCTCTGCTCAGCTGTTGTGCCGATCATGGCATGTCGTGGCTTTCTAAAGGGTTATATCAAGACCTGCCACTTCAAGCAGACCCTCTTAACTAAATAAAATCGTCTGGAAATAGCTAGAATAATAATATGTCAGGGAATAAGAGGGTTAATACTCAGACTATATTTTCAGCTCTGGAAAGAAGTAAACACATGACACCATAGCCTAAGTACGGGTCACTGAGCATAAAAGGGCACTGGGGTTGAGGTGTGTGTGTGTGTGTGTGTGTGTGTGTGTGTGTGTGTGTGTGTGTGAAAGTGTAGTTGTGTAACAGTACTATACAGCCAGACACAAAAACTTCACCCAATATTTCACCTCATCTCTTCTACTTTTTACTTCCCTCTGTTGCCTAATATTCCTAAGCTGGGAGAGGCTTCGTATGCTTCTCCCCCCAATCATTCCCTCTGATACAATACAGGAAAATGACGGATATCCCCCCCACACACACCCTCTCTCTCTCTCTCTCTCTCTCTCTCTCTAAGTGTTAAGTGGGAGCAGCAGAATACCAGGCAGAACTTCTATGTCTCTTAAGTGTACCCTGTTTCATTCACTGTCCTAGAATTCGAGGAGTGAGGGTGTGCGGTGTGGCTAACGTGGTACACAACCCTTTCACTACGAGTACTGTAATCTTATTCGTGCAATCTCCAGACGATTTTATCCAGCTTAAAGGGGATTTGTCGAACTGGAGGGGTTATATCTAGCCTTCATTAACCCTTTCGCCACTAAGGGTCTTTTCCAAGTTTAAAATCGTCTTGAGAGAGAGAGAGAGACAGAAAGAGACAGAGGCAGACAGAGAGACAGAAATAGACAGACAGAATTAAAATAAAACCGTGTCATCGGACTGAAGGAGTTAACCAGTTTCTATGACCAACGCCAGACGATTTTATTCAGCCGAGGGACAATTTTTTTTATTTTTAAGCATGGAAGAAGGAACTGCGGCTAAACGGTGGAAAACTCTCTCTTATAAACTTTTTTTTCCTTTTCCGTGATAACAAATTTAACCCTTTCAATTCGGCGGGGTATTTTTTTATGCATTCGTGCTGGAGAGCAGATTTGACTAGTAACCAAGGAGACTCATTTCTATCTCTTAACTGAGGCCCGCTGAATTTCACGCAACCACGACTTAGCATTCTCTTTGTGGGAGTGGTCTGGTTCCGTCAGATGAAAACAAACAGACTATAATAACAAGAATAAACTTAAAAAAAAGAATGGACATCACCGGGATTCAAGGCATTAACCCGGGAAGATTTCACTCAGTAGCGGGAAATTCGCACGTGTAGTAACAACGTGACTGAATCTGGCACCTCCCCGGACTCCCAGATACGATAGGATCACGTCTTTTCCGTTTTAGTCTCGCTGGGCAGAAGAGAGCGAGGTGGAGGGGTGCTGTCAGGTGAACCCGTCTGACCTACGCTGATTACGTGGTTAGAAAGTCTCCATTAACCCCTTCTATATGCAAGCGTTTTTCAGTGTCGGTATATCGACCAGAAAGTCTCTATTAATCCCATCTATATGCAAACGTTATTCGGTATCTGTAAATTTGTTAGAAGGCCCCCAATAATCCTTTCTATATACAAACGTTTCTCGGCATCGGTATCTTATCATCCACACGTTTTCATTCAGCTTAGACCAGGCCTCTTCTAATTTGTCTTCGAGTATTATAGTAAGATACCTGAATCTAGGAAAGGGTGGCTACAAATCTATCGTCTCCAGGTCATTCTATCCTTTGCCATCCCGCTTCCTTCTCTCCAGTTTACACCCTCCTCACTCATCTACCTCTCCACCCGACCCCTCCATCTCATCCTCGGTTTCTCCCACACCCCCTCCACCCTCATCCCACTCACATACTCTCCTAGTCAGTCTCGCATTCTCCATTCTCTCTAAAAACACCAGCACATCCACAGCGCCACCACAACGTTCCATATCTTCTTTTTTGTGCCACTCTGTCTGCAGTAGTGAAGGAAATAATGCTCAGACTGATGGGATTAAGGCCTGTATTCTCGTCGGTTAAGGTGGCTCCCTGACACCTTATCCATAGCGAATTATTTTCCATAGTGTGCCTTACTACTCTCCTGTATATTGCGTATATCTTTTAAACACCATCATGGAAGGCAAAAATAACATGCAAGGAATTATTAATGAGATTCAAGCAAAAATAAACCGGTAAGGAAAAGGTGTTAGGGAGCTTACTTACCTGACGAGAATACGCGACTAAAAAGATTATTCCGAATCCCAACTGATGCCAAACTCGAGGATGGACAGATGAACCCCCTGACTGCGATATGTTCCCTCCGCTAAGTATAAGGGTATGATGTTTGCCTCAGTGGAATACCTAGGTGAGTCCATGGCAGCGTTCGTTCGTTCAACGATTTCCCCTCCTATATAGAGGGGGCCGGGCCTTATTTTAGCCCAGTCGGTGTGCATCTGTATTTAGCTGGGTTTGAGGACATGGGATATGGGGCAGAGACCGCTGTGCAGTCCTGTAAGGCGGTTTTTTTTTTTTTTTTAAATATATTGTTCACTCGCGCATCCTATGTCTGCATGCAGAGATGGGGAAACACCCCGGCATGCAGGCACAAACGCACGAGTGGTTGAGAGAGTGAGAGGGGATTAACGGGATAGGTGATTAGTGACAGTTAGGTTGGCGGAGGGTGGTGGGTAACGGTACCTGACAGGATGGAGGGGGGCGTGGCGGCAATGACGGTCGTGGCCGCCTGTCTGAGGGATGTTCTTAGGTGCGGTGTAATATTTCCGTGCGGAATGTCTGGGTTTGGCGGGTTGGCTGGTCTTTTTAGTTTATTGTTGGCTGGGCATTTTAGAATGTAATGGAGTAGTGGGAGGGTGGTGTCGGTGTTACATTGTTCACATGTGGAGGTTTGGACATTATTTTGGATTTGAGTTAGATTCTTATAACCTAGCCTGAGTCGTCTGAGTCTTTGGAGGGTTCTGCCGTTGATGTTGGTGACGGCAGGGATGGGCTTGTATCGTGTCGCATTTGCGTACCATAATGCCGAGGGGGAGCCTTCATTGACTTGGTTCTCGTGTTCTTTCTTATTTAATGTTGCTGCTCGCATTTTGACTGAGTTTTTAATTTGTCTGAGACTGGGAGGAATGTCTACTTGAATGTGCGGGTATTCAGTGGCTTCTTTGGCGAGTTTGTCGGCGGTTTCGTTCCCTGAGATGCCTACGTGACTGGGTATCCAGTGTAGAGTGAGTGTTCCCCCTGCGTTTTTTATTTCATGTGCCGTGGTCAAGATGTCGGTGATGAGGCGGATGTTATCTGACGGGACTGTATTTTTGAGGGTTTGGATAGCAGTGACTGAGTCTGTGTGGATGATGATATTTGCTGTAGGGTTTATTTCGAGAGCATCGTCCATGGCAGTGAGGATGGCTACTAATTCTGTCTGCAGAGTGGAGGCTCCGTCAGACACTCGTAGCCCATACGAGTGATCGTGGCTCGCTACTGCCGCCGCCGCTCTTCCTTCATTTACAGAGCCGTCGGTGTAGTAAGTGACGGAATTTGGGGTGGTGAGGAATTCTATCCGCCTGAGGCTTTCTTGTCGCAGTAGTTGGGTAGGCGTTGTTGCTTTAGGGGAGGATGTTGCTTTGATAAGTTTGAATGGGGGGGGACTCCATGGTGGGGGAGGGTGGTACGCGTCGCTCTGTTTGTCTGGGGGGAGGTTTATAATAGGTGTTATATTAAATTCGTGAATGGCTTTGGCAACGCTATGTGACCAGCTGTTTGTTAGGATGTCAGGATGTAGGTTGGCTGCTGCCGTTAGTCTTGGTAGTAGGGGGAGGGTGGAGTTTTTTCTTGCTAATTTAGCGGCTAGAATAGCGACTCTTGCCTTAATTCTTAGATTTAGGAACTCCAAATTACATTCAAGTCTGAGGTTACATAATCGGGTCCACATTGGAGAGCCCGTCATAATTCTTAGAGCTTCGTTCTGTATGACTTCCAGTTTGTTACTAAGTTTAGGGTTGATTGTAGGGAGGATTGGGGCTGAGTAATCGATAATAGACCGTATGGCTTGAACGTAAAACATGCGGAGTACTTTATAGGAGGCCCCCTCGCCTTTTTTTGACAGTGACCAGAGGGCGTTGAGACGTAGCTTGGTGGTGTCTCTAAGGTACATGTCTGTCAAAGAAGAGATTTCTGTCAAAATGAATTCCCAGATATCTGTGTGTATTAACGTATTCTATAGGAGAGTGTCCTAGGAGAAGCTGTTTTGATGGGGTGGGAATTCTAATGGGGAGGGCTTTGGTTTTTCGGGGGTTGATTTTAAGTCCTAACTCCCTGCATTTTTTAAAAAGGACATCTAGTGCTTTTTGGGCCTTCTGTGTATAATTTCCTCCGTATGTGACGAGGGTAATGTCGTCTGCATAGCAGAGAAGGCGGGTTCCTATGCCCAGGTCTAGATGAAGGAGACATTCCACTAGAGTATTAAAAAGGGTTGGGCTAATTATACTACCTTGTGGTGTACCGTTGGTGTGTTGGAGTGCCTCAGAGAGGTGGCCTTGGAACCTAACTGCTGCCTTCCGACCTGAGAAAAAGTCCTCCAGCCAGCGCAGGAGACGACCTTTGACGCCCTTGCTAGCAAGGGTGGCAAGGATGGCTTCAGGGCATGCCAGCTCGAAGGCTTTTTCCAGGTCTATGAATATTGCTAGTCCCCTACCTCCGCGGAGCTCTGATATGAATGAGGAGAGGCATTCTGCTGTGCCTTGGCCTTTTGTAAAAGCAAAAAGGTGTCTGTGGGGGGGAGGGGTGGCCCAGTCGAGGCGGGATTTGGTTAATCTCTCAGCGGTTTTTCCTATGCAGTTAAGCAGGGAGATAGGTCTATAAGTTCCTGGGTCTAGGGGTTTTGGGATAGGGTCGATTATGGCTGTTTTCCATAGAGATGGTAATTTTCCCAGCCGCCACGAGTGGTTGAATAGGTCTAGGAGGGCTGTTCTGGCGGTGGGTCCGGTGTGGCTTAACATAGAGTACGTTATACCGTCAGGTCCAGGGGCTGTATCCGTGCTAGTTTTGAGGGAGCGGTTGAGTTCATCGAGCGTAAAATATTGATCAGAGGGGGAGGGGGAGTTTATATTTGCTGTTATTTGTCGTGTTCTAATTGGGTGTAATTCAGTTTGTGTCTGCCTTGTTAATGGCGGGAGTTGAGTGGGGGACGTTCTGTCGGCGAAATTTGCAGCTAGTCTATCTGCTTCGCCCTGAGGATCGGGATGGGTTGGAGGGCGGGGAGGACGGGGGTTGGATACGGACTTGAGTTTTTTCCAGATATTACTCATATTGGATTTGGCTTCTAGTTTTCGGCACCACTCTAGCCAGCTTTGTTCCTTGAGGGAGTTCTTTTCTTCGATGGTGTGTCGAATGACTGATTGTAAATAACTGCGGCTTTCTGGGGTCGGGTTTGTTCTATGTATTTTTTTGGCCTTGTTTAATCTTCTGTTTAATTCTTTAACCCTGCTACTGTAGTACCAGTGATCTTTGTGGTATCCTTTTGGGGCGGTGGTGGTTGGGATGGCCTGTGAGGCTGCTGAACGGAATGCCTCCTTGATCAGGGTAGCATGCTCCTCTAGGTTGGTGGGGGGTGCGAGAAAAAGATACACACACACACACACACACACACACACACACTTAGGTCTGCTTGATCAACTCTCTGACCCTGGGGATGCCTTCTTCATTCCTTAATATTTTCTTCCAGTTTTATTCAACACAGGACAGACTTATAGAACAGGAAGAGATGACCCCTCCAGTACGACAGACCTTTCCTATGCTGAATAAAATCGTCTGGTAACAACAAGAATAAACAGGACGTCACCTGGATGCTGCAGCCAGGATTCAGTATTAAAATTGAAAGCGCAAATGTAAAGACAAGCTCCCTATTGGTTACGACAATTTTTGAAATACCTGATGAGGATAGGACACGTCTCACCTTTCCGTACCTGCAGTGAGGGATGTGGGCTAATCACCTTTAATTACAGGTGTCCCTTTAATTACCGTCAAATCATAGGACAGTACTTGACTTCCCCTTCGCGTTCCCAGTTACAATACAATGGTCATGATCCTCTTTAACCAGAATTTACCTTTTTTACGCTGCTTTATTTTCTAACATAAAGCCTCTCCTACTGAAGGGATTATTCCAGCTGAAAAAAGAGAGAAACAAACAACAACTTTCCTAATAACATCCAGTAAGAGGCCGAGGTGCAATACACGCAATAAATCGCTGAGAAAAGGGAGCTCCGAAGTCTACACTGCAACCTGTAATATGGAACAAAAGGCGACTCCACACTTACAAGCACACCAGGGAAATATACCGTAACAAGGGCTATACTGTAGACTAATGATGGTGGATTTTGGCTCGTACGCTACCACTGTCATTCAGAGTACCGTGAACTGGAATGTAGGTGACCGCGAAAAGCTTTTATTCGAGGTCATCCTTCCTAAGCTGAATAAAATCGTCTGGCGGTAACAAGAAGGAAAATTGAAGTGATGTTCTCGGAATGGTTATGACGGAGACTATATTGCTCTAGGGTAGAAGGGGCAAACTAATCTTTGCTCATCTATCTATCTTTCAATCTATCTAGGGTGTAAGGAGAGATAGAGATTACCTTCCACTTTACGATGTGAGAAATGGAGCCTTCTCTCTCTCTCTCTCTCTCTCTCTCTCTCTCTCTCTCTCTCTCTCTCTCCACCAGCCAGATAATATGATGTACTCGTCCGTGCCAAGTAAAGACAAACAGCCGGGAGAAGGCCGGCCACCTGCACCACTAGGGTACTTTTTACGAGTTATTTTTAGAAGTTTAATTTATAGTTACCTTAAATCTCTCTGCTTCACATATTTAAACTGTGGTGAAAGCTGTTTTCCAGTGGTACCAGATATCTGCCAAAACAACGACAAATGCTGCAGAAAATAAGGGCCACAAATTTACCCTTGCCCTCTCGGATACGTTGTACGCCTAGTGACTGGACACTATAACTCGATCACGCTATCTCAGTCATCTCTCCTTTACTACCTTTTAAAGTTACAGACCGAGGAGAAAAGTTGACTTTTTTGCCTTGCAACAGGTTGCCGTCATCACCAAGAACTAACACAAGCAATAACGAACCCTTATCATCAGTAGTTCTGGCCAGTACTAGCAAAATCAAAGTGGTTCCGTGCAAGTCTCACCGTTCCCATCATCACCCAAGGACAGTACTAACACAGTACCTTGCTTTAAGCTCACATCATCAATATACTACGTTGCAATACAGGAAGGTTAAAATCTCAGAGTGGTGTGGTACGGGACAGCCAAAGTTTGCCCACATTCCCTACCGGTTGTGGCAATGTGGGCTGTTACATGAACTATTTCTATGTGATAGCAATATGAAGTACACAAGAAAAGAGTATGGGAAGGAAGGATATTCCCTGTCTCTGGGGAGGAAAGAGAAATACGCAAGATACGACGCAATGCTGGCTGAGAAATTCCGATGAACTCTTGGTCATGGCTGTGCAGAATCAAATCATCAGTCATTATCATCATCATACACACGACCAGATTAAAGTGCTATGGCCAAATACCTTGCAACTAGCTATGGGTCGACTTAATACCACATTGCTATAGGTCCACATCATCATTATATCATCATCATCATCATCATCATACTATCATCGACAATTTCAAAGCACACTACCTTGCAATTGGCTGTGGGTCGAGTTGAGACCACTTGTCAATGGGGTCAGCGTTGATTAGCCTGGCCAGAGCCGCCTCCATCAGTGTCACCAGCCCAGTCTCGGGGTCGGCGCTCCACTGGCCTGCCTGTAGACCCCCGCCACCGCCACCATCTCCCTCAGTCTGGAAAAAGTAAGTTAAGAAATCGGTGGTCTGTACAGGTAACTAAGTAACCTCCTCCCCCCTCCTCTCTCTCTCTCTCTCTCTCTAACCACTTGAAATTACAGCCCCCGGATAACATCAAAAGTAGCAGGGCACTACAGGGGCAGCGGTCCTTTTGTGAACATCTAATGGGTTAAGTTGAACCACAGAACTAAGCCCATGATGGCAAGCGGTTTATTTACACTAATACCCCTCAGTGTAGTCATCATTTAAGAGACCAAGAACACTGAATTATGGGATATTTACACTACACTCTCTTGTCCTTCATCTCACTGAATTGGGCCACTCATATCTTAAATTCTATGCTGTGGTTGAATGAAATCTGGCAAGGCGGTGATAAAGAGTAGAAGCTCCTTGATTACTAGTTACATCAGCCTTACAATGTGACAACCTCTGGCCATCTACTGAGCTGAAGGTACCACGGATCTTGGTCATGTTTAACCCCTTATCGTATACTCAGAAATATACTACAAATTCCCTTCCACATATTCCCATCCAACCTCACTCTTAACTCCATCACCTTTAAGTACTGTCTGTTTCATATTAGAGTTATAGTTACATGCAAAGGAGTTATCGTAAAGGACTATGGGCAGGTATGGAAATGTGTAAGAATATGGGCAAGTGTGGAAAGGTGTAAGAATATGAGCAGGTATGGAAATGTGTAGGAATATGGGCAGGTGTGGAAAGATGTAGGTATATGGGCAGGTATGGAAATGTGTAAGAATATGGGCAGGTATGGAAATGTGTAAGAATATGGGCAGGTATGGAAAGGTGTAGGAATATGGGCAGGTGTGGAAAGATGTAGGAATATGGGCAGGTATGGAAAGGTGTAGGAATATGGGCAGGTATGGAGAGGTATTGGAATATGGGCAGGTGTGGAAAGGTGTAGGAATATGGGCAGGTGTGGAAAGGTGTAGGAATTTTGGCAGGTGTGGAAAGGTGTAGAAATAAGGGGCAGGTATGACTCGTGGCCATTGTGATACTAATTTGGAAGGCAGTGAATCGTGCCCTAGTGACTAATTTCGTACGGGCAAATAATTGAAAGTTATGTCAACACCTCAATGCCTGCGTCACCCTTCTCTCTTATTTCAGAACAATTGTGGCAAATGAGGGTGACCAGTGACAGCAACAATGACTGGTGGTGGTGTGGTGTGGTGTGGTGTGGTGGTGGGGGGGGGATCGTTATTTAAAAAGTAGTGACGAGGGGGAAGAGGGAAATATAGAAAAGAGGTGATAGGGAAGGAAGGAAATAAGGAGGGAAGAGGGTGAGAGGAGAGTTGGAAAGTAGGGACATTTGGAGATAAGGGGAGAAAAGGAGAGAAAGTTAGCAGGGAAATATAGAAAGAATGAGAGAGACGTAGGGGGGGGGGGGGAGAGAAGAAGGAGAGAAGGAGGGGTAGGGAAGCAAAGAAATGTTTCGGTAAGACGAAGAGAGCGAGAGTTTGAGAAGGTAAACATGATACTTGAAGAGATGGTGAAGGAAGGAAATACGGGGAGAAGAGGGAGAGAAGGAGAGATAGGGAAACAGGGAAATATGGAGAAAATGAGTGAGAAGGCGAGGTAAGACAGAAAGAAAACAGGACAGAAGAGGAAGGAAAGGAGAAGTAAGGAAGGAGAAAACAATGGTAAGAAGAGGGAGTGAAGAAGGTAGGAAAGCAGTGAAATAAGAGGGAGAGAACGAAAGGCTGGTTAGGAGAGGAATGAGGAGAGAGACAGGGAAGGAGGAAATTATGGAGAGAAGTGATAGAGAAAGAGGGAAATACAAAGAGAGGAGAGTGAAATGAGGAGAATAATGTCACAAAAACAAATATTAAGAGAAGACAGAGAGAATGAGAGGTACGGAAGGAAGGAAATAGTGAGAGATGTGAAAAATAAGGACAGACTCAAATGACACGGCAAATACAAAGCGTTCAGGGAGTGCATACCTCCGCTAACGCCAATATAATTTATGATTTCTTGCATCTGGATCCGGATCCACCTCAAAATATAATAAACTCCTCCTTGACCCACAGCCCACCTATCCACCAAACAGAGAAGCAAACTGATATAGCATTTTCCAAGTTCGATGGCAGAGACAGATATGTAGAGAGGAGGGAAAGAATGAAAGGTATGGAAGGAGGGAAATAAGGAGACAAGAGAGAGAAACCTAGAGATACCAAAGTGACACAGCAACAAACACGAGGGTGACAGTTGGAGCCCCTGTGTTACACAAACGTTTTTTATCCCACCGTCGTGCTGGGCCAGGTAGCGGACCAACTATGCTCTTTTTACTCTAACTTGGCCAAAAACTGCCATCTATCCATCGTGAATGCCGAGCGGGAACAGTAGTTTAACGCTAGAATGTTATGCTGGTCACGTACATTGTTATGGAAAGGACGTGTTGTTGGGCCATAGCACTGTCTTTTTCTGCCACTGACCTACACGAAATCAAGCTGCAAAAGGACTAAAATCTGGGAGCATATTTATCACTTACCTCACACGTTCCAGCTATCATTGCCCACGCTATGACACTCTCTTACCTGGAGAGGAGAAGGAGGGATTGAGAGTTGTTTGTATAACCGAGCATTGGTAGGCCTTAAACACGCATTTTCGTTGCCTCTCTTCACACAGGTGCTCAACGAAGGTAGCACATAATAGCTTGTTAGATGGTCATGGTTGTTATAGGATCCCATTACGTTAACCAATTATATTTAGTGACGAAGGCAGCTCAAGGTGGTCCCCATTAGGAATTACCTTCCATCTATTAAGGTATAGCCCTTGGATATAAGACTAGAGGCTGAGAGGGGCAGGAGGAGAGGGGGAAGGTGTTGGGGTGTGGGAAGAGTAAATATATTGGGTGCAAATCATCATCATCATGACAAAGTTGATAAAGGCCTGTAGATGCAAGTTCTTTTTTTTTCTGGGGGTGGAACTACAGATTACTATTCTGTAGTAGCAGTAGCAGTGCACACACACACACACACACACACACACACACACACACACACACACACACACACACACACGGACACTCTCCTCTCTCTCTCTCTCTCTCTCTAACATCTGGTCCACTCTCCAACTTTCACTTCTGGACACAACAAGAGGACGAGACAAGGCTGATTTGGGGAAGGTGAGCGAGAGTGAGGCAGGATGATGGGTGAAAGTGAGGCAGGGTGGGAGGGAGGGAGGTAGGAAGTGAGGGAGGGAGAGAAGCAGAGTGGGAGGTAGGAAGGGAGGGAGTGAAGAAGGTAGGAAGCGAGGGAGGAAGGGAGGGAAGAAGGCGAAGATGTTGTTGTGGGGAAGGATGGTTTTGAAATGGAGACAGGGAGGGAGAGAGGTAGGAGGAATGGCTGAAGAGGAGGTAGTGAGATAGGGAGGGATTTAGGGAGGGAAAGAAGTAGGAATGGCAGGACGGAAGGTTGCAAAGAGGGAGGCAGAGGGGGCGGACGAGAGGATGACAGCGAAGGAAGGAGGTAATATGGGACAGGGAGAGAAAGGCGGTAAAAAATCTAATACTGAAAATTGATGAATGATTGATAAGGGATGCAGTTGAATGTTTCTTTAAAAATTTGATTTAAATTATTACTAATGCGAAGTCTTTATTCTTCTGCAATTTTAATATTACCGGTACCCTTTCACACACACACACACACACACACACACACACACACACACACACACACACACACACACACACATATACACACATATATACTATCTATCTATAGCCCAACGCCTCACTCCCGTATGGGGTAGCCACAAATTTCCTCTCTGTCACCCTGTCCCCTACCATTTAGCTGCCTTCCCTCCAACTAACATCACCCTCTTTCATATATTTCTCCATTCTATCCCTCCATCTCATCGTCGATCTCCCTTTCCCCCCTCCACCTCACTCGCATACATTCTTCTAGTCGATATCTCATTCTCCTTCCACGTATATACACTGGTAGGTATATAATGATGTTAGTCCATACATCTGACAGACTGAATATAAAAGAGTAAGGATATTTTCTCTTGTTTGCAGAGCTGCCTCCGTGTATGATCAAGGAAGAAGAGCGTTAAACAAAAGCCTCCTTCACTCCCAGGCACATACTTCTTATACAACATCCCTGTCAAGCCATCACCCTCATATCTGGACAAGAGATCAATCCAGCGTGGGGGCGGACATTAGAAGTGTGTGTAGTGGTATGTCTTTACACGTGTTATCAGTGCTGTACCCTGATGAGCTTCTCACGATGACTATACAGACTCATGCAATTACTGCCACTATGCAATGCCAGGGTGAGAGCAGTCCATAAAAATATCTATCTATCTATCTATTGCCAGACGCCATAATCCCGTACGGGGTGGCCATTTGACTCTGAGTTACTTGTTTTACAGGGAGGGGCACTAACCCTCCACAAACCCACTTGACAAGTAGGGAGCAAGTATGGTTTGGTTATATGGTTACCACCCAGCGTTGTAAATGGTTTCTTGGCTTACAGGAAACCATTTGGTCCATAAAAAATATATATATTGTTAATTACTCTAGGAAACAACCCCGGAAACAATGACTAATACCTAAATGAATAAATAAAATAATGGTGAGTGAATGGGAGTGTGGCACATTCAACTGGGCAAACTTTGATTAATATCTATATCATTTTTTTTTAAATCTGAACCCTATCCCCCACTTTGGAGTGGGAAAGGAGATGATGATGATGATGATGATGATGATGATGGTGATGATGATGATAAATGACTAGCTGACTACCTTCCAGTTCACTTTATTCTGTTGGAAGGGTGGAGGGAGGGGGGGCAGGCTAATCGTCTCCCACTCCCCTCTTGGTTGTGCCCACGACTTGATATTATATGGAACAACGATGTGGATTATTTTTTACTATATGCATGTAAAGTCATTTGGGGTATGAACCACTGTCGACCCATTCTCCTTAACATCAATACCGCATAATTCTTTTTCTTTTTTCAGACGTTGGCACATAGACGGGATTTCCTGCCAGTACAGATCATATGAAGGAATATATAAGTGCGGGGAAAGCGACCCCATTCAGCACACGATCGGACCCAGACAGTTACCCACACTCAGCAAGATTACCCCACGTACGCCTGTCATCCATATTGAGATAAAATTGCCCACCTATTAACAGATGATTTCCAAATGGCTCGGTTGTGAATAAATGTGTGTGTGTGTGTGTGTGTGTGTGTGTGTGTGTGTGTGTGTGTTTATAATGCTTGTACGTGTTTGGAGTTCTGAACCGTGCTGGTGAGAGCCTTCACGTGGTGGCACTGATATAACCAAGCTGCTTCGCTGCCCGGGTTATACAGTACAAACGTCCCTCCTGTCCCTCCCTATACTCCCAAAAGAAGCTGGTGAGGTGTAGGAGGACAACTTCAGCGGAAACGGTGGAAAATTTGAGGAAACTTGGAGGAAAGTAGGAGGAAAGAGAGAGAAGAGAAGAGGAAAGGGAAAACCACTTAGTAGGTCCTTGAAGGGTGACGCGACTGGATGAGAAAGAAGAGAGAAGAAACTGAAATGAAACTGGGAGAAAACTTGGAGGAAAGTAGGAGGACACTGGAAGGAAACTGAGAGGAAAGGAGGAGGAAACTGGAAGGAAACTGAGAGGAAAGGAGGAGGAAACGAGGAGGAAACTGGAAGGAAACTATGGGGAAAATTGGATGAAAGTGGGAGGAAACTTGGAGGAAAGACGATGAAGAGAATGGAGAAGTAACTAGTTGGCCAGAGAGAAGGAAGGAAGCTGTGAGGCACCATATAAGGTTGCCTAACCAGTTAAGTATAAATAATATTGCATTTACAGAACCAGTCACAAATGCACAGCCGTCTGGGCATCGGGAAAGTACTTAATATTCAGGTATCCAAGTTTCAGAACCACCTCTTAGTGGTAGGTGGTGACTATCATCCTCCACTCACTTGATGTAGTGCCGCCTCCTTCTTCTTTTACCATTATCATTCTTTTTCTGTGTCTGTCCCTTTCTCTTCCTATTTCTCCCGCCTCTCCTGTCACCTTTTAAAGCTCTTCTTTCCTAGACCGAATGAATTTTAAAAGTAAAATGAGATTATTGTTTATACTGTGGAAGCATAGATTTCTCTCCTAGAGAGTCTTTGTGTGTGTGTATGTGTGTGTGTGTGTGTGTGTATGTGTGTGTGTGTGTGTGTGTGTGTGTGTGTGTGTGTGTGTGTGTGTGTGTGTGTGTGTGTGTGTGTGTTTCATCTTTAGTACAAAGTTATGGTTGCATGAAATTCGTTGAGCCTTAGTTAAGAGGCATGAATGAGTCTCCTTGGTTACTAGTCAAATCAACCCTTCAGTCTGACTACACCTGACCACCAACCGAGTTCAGTGACGCCACAGATCGTTGTCAGGTAAAAATCGCCGTATATACCATAAACATACATTATATCCCATGCCTTAGTACACTCGCCCTCAACTCTCTCTCTCTCTCTCTCTCTCTCTCTCTCTCTCTCGCACTGGAGAGTGGAATTAACTAACCCATATGAGCAGCCACAAGCAGCACTAGAATCAGCATCAAAGCTTATTTATGTGCAGTAAAATCGTCCGTAAATCAGGCTGGCGCAATATAAGCATCTGTTAAAGCCAGCCAACGCTTCAACGATACGACCTCCAAAATAGGCAGCGGTCGATCTAAATAGGGAGTAAAGGAATCAATGGCCTATGTATACTAAAATAGTTATAGAGTAGGTATTACGAGATTAGAGTTCATTTAGTTTACTCTCTCTAGACAGAAAGACAGACAGATAGATAAATAGATAGATACATAGATAGACAGATGGATAGATGAGTAGACAGATAGACAGATAGGTAGACAGATAGACAGATATAGATACTATGTAAAATTCTGGAGTTGCTTATCACCTACTTGGGAGACAAATAATCTGAGCACATTAGCACACCTGGAGGTTAATCAGGAACCGGTCCAACGATCATGCCAGGAGTGAGAGGGAGTGGTGATGGTGGGAGGTGTGAGAGGGATGGAGGGGGAGTAGGTGTGAGTGACAGACGGGGAGGAGGCACGTATAGGAGTGATGGAGTGAGAGGTGGCAGGTGTGCGAGTGATGGTGGGGGAGAAGGCAGGTGTGGGAGTGATGGAAAGAGAGAAGGAGAAAGAGAGGGAGAAGGTAGGGGGAGAAGGCAAGTGTGAGAGTGATGGAGGGGGAGAAGGCAAGTGTGAGAGTGACGGAGGAAGAGGAAGCATGTGCGAGTGTAACGGAGGTAAAAATATTAGGATGTTGAGAGAGACAGAGAAGAAGTGGAAGTGATGGTTCAGAAAGGGAATTAGGTAGAGGTGTAATGAAAAGCACACATTAATACGTAAATCTTTTCACTGCTATTATATCTTTTTTATTTAATTATCGTTACAGCTACACAATATATTTATTTTAGAAGAATCCTAACATAGTAACGTGATTAATTACTATCTCTGTTTAACTCCTTCACTACCAGAGATTGATTTAGTAGATTAGGTTAGACCAGGTTAGACTAGGTTAGGTCAGGGCATATACGAAGGAGCTATGAAACTGGCCCAGGGAGTTAGGAGTTTATGGTGAATGACAGAAATATCAGGCTCAGCTAAGTTTAAGTCAGACCACGTACGAAGGGACTATGAAGCCTGGCAGAGAGTGAGACTATGTAAAGAAGAATATGGAATGAATATTAGATTAAGTTAGGCTAAGTCAGGTTAGGTTGAATCACGCTAAGTCAGAACGCGTACAAAAAAGAACTGTGAAACTGACCAGGGCGCGAAACAGATCGAAAAAGAGAGTAAGGAGTGGAGGGATGGATGTTGGGGTGTGAGAATGGGGAGGGAGGGGAGACCGGAGTGCAGATTCTGGCAGGAGAGGGAAGAACAGAAGAGGAGGAAAGGGCAGTTATGTCAGGCAAGATCCGGGTGTGATGGGATACAGGTGCATACGTCTTCCCTATCAGCATCACCAGATTCTGTCTCCCTATCTCTCTGTCTTGATATCTATGCCTCACTATTTTCCTATCTCTGTCTCGTTATCTTCCTACTAAAACAACCAGCTAGCCTCCCTATCTCTCTGTCTCCCTAGCAGAACCAACTTCCGTCTCCCTATCTCTCTGTCATTATCTCCCTCCCACCATCATCATCTTCCCTAACTCCATCTCCCTACCGTCACCACCAGCTTTCCTGTCTCCCTATCTCTCTATCTCCTTACCAGCATCACCACCTTCCTTATCTGTCTCCCAACTAGCATCAACAGAACCCCTATCAATCCATCTATTCCCTATCAGCATAACCAGCTTGCCTATCATTCTACCAGCACCATCATGTTCCTTATCTCCCTGTCTCTCTCTCTACCATTCTGACCTTTCCAACACCACTACCACTATTTTTACTTATTTCCAAATCTTCAGCATCCGTCCTACGTTTAAACCAAATAATGCTTAGAGGGTTAGCAATTTTCGTAGCTACAACACTGAGGAAAGTTCACCAACACTTCTTTGCTGGCTGTGACAATCTTAAGTGTTAACTAAACCATATAAGTGTCACATATTGCAAGTGCCAGATATTGTTCTCTAGGCTACAAGTGTCAGATGGTGCTACCGAGGCTAAAGTGCTCTCAGGTCATGTCTTAAAGTGTCAGATATTGAGTTAAGGTGTCATAATATCCCCACACGTGTCAGATATTGCTCTCTAGACTACAAGTGTCAGACGCTGCTACCCAGGCTACACTTAGTCTCTGGTGGTGTAGGGGTTAAAGTGTCACATATTTCCCCTTGCCAAATATAAACACCGTAAATCTGATAGTGATTCATGGCAGGTGTAACTCAGTGTGGTGTGAATAAGACTTGATGAATGTCTCGCGAGATAAGGCCATCCCAACTACACGAACCTGCCCTACAAGGAATACTAACTATACTGACGGCATGTCCAAAACTTGGGGCTCGTAGCATCTCTCCGTTAGCGATTTACCTTGTCTACTACACCCATAATCTATAGGCTACTAACAACACTGATGGCCTGTTCAAACTGAGCTCGTATTCTCGGTGACAGATTTTGTTACGTATTGCACCAAGGAAAATGTGGACAAAGTTGTTGTTGTTGTTGCTGCTGCTGCTGCTGCAATCCCAGGCTGCCTGGCCGAGCAGACCCGTGGGCCACAGGTAAGCCACTGCTTCTGCGGGGACGTCCTACAAGAATAGTACAGCAAATACAACGTCCCCTTGTGGCAGACAGCGCCGGACCAGGGTCCTCCCCACGGTGAAATGCAGGGAAGTATGGGGAGGCTTGGCTCCTGGGTGGACGCTGCAGCTGCTCCATTCAGGGTGCACAAAGCCACTACCAGAGGAAAAGTGGCAAGAAAGGAGAGAGAGCAAAAAGTGGGTAGGGATATTAAAATGTGTTTAGACAGGTGGGCACAGGTGGTGAGATGGGCAGGGCAGCCAAATGATCATATTAGCGTGGAGGTAAATCAGGTGCATTGGCCAGCTGGGAATCGAAGGAGAAAGGAGAGAGAGTGGAGAGTGTAGGACTAGAACTGCAGGTGTCTGAGAAGGGAATGTGTTTTATTTTTTTACAGATTTACGTAGTGAGTGAGTGAGTTAGCCACTTGTCTATTACTTTATATATTTATCTATTTAATCATTTATTTAATTGATTCATTTATTTATTCGTTTATTTGCGGGTTGTCAAGTAATGTGTAGTGGGACTGACAGGATGATTTAAAGGCGCAGTGAGCTGAGATTGGATTAAATAAAAAATAATTTAATAAAAACAAAAGTATCTGATGAGGAAATTTCAGGACCCTTCAGTTAATGCTCTTGGTGTGGTGTGGTGTGGTGTGGTGTGGTGTGCTTTGCTGTGCTGTGGTGTGCTGTGCTGTGGTGGAGTGATGTGGAAGGGCAGAATGGTATGGTGTGGCATGGTAGGGAATGGTATGGCGTGCAGTGGTGCGGCCCCGCTGATGTCGTTATAATGCTGTGGTGAAGTGATGTGGTGTGATGTGGTAGGGTAGAATGGTATGGTGTGCTGTGGTGTGGCGTGGTATGGTGTGGTATGGTATGGTATAGTGTGCAGTGGTGCGGCCCCGCTGATGTCGTTATAATGCTGTGGTGAAGTGATGTGGTGTGATGTGGTAGGGTAGAATGGTATGGTGTGGTGTGGTGTGGTGTGGTATGGTGTGGTATGGTATGGTATAGTGTGCAGTGGTGTGGCTCCGCTGATGTCGCTATAGTGCATTGGAGTGATGCACCTCGGGTCCTAAAATCATTAATGACAGACAGACAGACAGACAGAGTCGTTCCCTGAAGCTACTACACCTAAAAACTGTATATATAAAAGTGGCAGGACTATCAGCTACGTGCCCAGTAATATGGACTACACATCATTCACATACAATTCAGTTTGATCACTATTACATATACACTATCAAATTAGCCATACCCATATCAAAGCAGTTTCTACTAACGGTTTTAAATAGGACGCTAACTGAGATATAATAATAAATAATAATAATAATAATAATAATAATAATAATAATAATAGGCTTACTACTCCACTGCGTCTACTTCACACTAAGGACAAAAGTTAGCCTATTGTTCCACCGCCCCTACTCACACTTGGG
Organism: Coenobita brevimanus; assembly: GCF_032717465.1. Classification (NCBI taxonomy): domain Eukaryota; kingdom Metazoa; phylum Arthropoda; class Malacostraca; order Decapoda; family Coenobitidae; genus Coenobita; species Coenobita brevimanus. The sequence goes on from NW_027642878.1 coordinate 252,125, forward strand.
CCTGTCCGCCGCTTTCCACCCTGACGCATCGTATCAAGGAGAATCATCTATGGGTCCCCTAACTAGTGAACCAGATTCCAACCCTTCCAGCCCACTGAATGTTACTGATTAGCTTAGCAGGACATTACTAGGCCTTGACACAGTTTGAAGACAGTAGGGAATATTTAACCTGGTGATATTTCCGACCTTTGCAAGCTATTTCCCGTAACCTAGTGGCAGAGTTAATGATACGGCTTCTCATTCCTTCCATAGCAGTTTTTCGTGACTAGCATCACATCCTAGTGTTAATCTCTTCTCATAGCTCAGCATTCAGGGTGATGATGGCACTTTTACGCCTAGTTGGAGTGAACAGTGCATTGTGAAGCCGACAGTACAATATAAATCAGAAAACACTATGAGGGCACATGCCTTGACCAACGACAAATAAAATTACTATTTACTCCAGACTCCAGACTCGGATCCACCTCAAAACTGAAACAACTCTTTCTTGCTCCTTTGTCCACCTGTCCGCTAGATCTTTATTAAAATCCGATGCCAACTTTTTGACTGACACGGATGAAAACGGCCTTCCGACACCGTTAGCGAAGGTAATGACACTACAGCTGTAAACATAGAGAAAAAAACTGCATCTGTCTTAAAGGAAATCTAGGCAAATGACTAACACAAATGCAAACGTAGATAAGAAATGCTGCACCTGTCTAAAGAAAACTGAGGCACAAGAAAAATGTAGCTGCAAACGAGGTAAGAAATACTGCATCTGTCCTAAGGAAATCGAGGCACAAGAGGAGATAAAAACCACATTACCAGATATATTTACAACCGCGAGCAAAAACCGCACCAAGACTACATAGCAAGATAGCGAGACTGGCCATACGGGGCGATCTGAATACTGTACTACCCTTGATATCATCTGGACCCCCTCTGACGGCAGTAAATATGGAGTACCTAAGGAATCAACCACAAGGCCAGCTGAGGGAAAGGAACTGCACCCATTCTGATGATAAGCAAGGTGCGTGGCGTGTAAGAAGACTGCCAGGCCTTTGGGAACGGGCTGTCAAGTCTACTCACAGAGTAGATATATAGATTACCGGTGTGTGTGTGTGTGTGTGTGTGTGTGTGTGTGTGTGTGTGTGTGTGTGTGTGTGTGTGTGTGCAGAAATCTCAAAATGAATTAATCTTGAAATTTGGCATTTTGTTTTTGTCCAAATTATTTGAAAGGCACGGATTTTCATGGATCTAGGGATAATACTCTGCTTTCTTCCTTTTCTGGCATTAAATAAAAAAAAAATGATATCGTATGCCACTTAAGATCAAGAAAATTTACGAATATGGACTCAGACTTCATTTCGTACGTGAACATCGGTCAAGGGAAAGTTATGGGGTTGTTTTTATACTACGTTGTCCCTGATACCATCATACTGCGACCACCCTCACTGAATAACTAATGTGATGGTGATGCTGAGGCCATGGCAAGCTACTGGACCCTACATAAAGTTCGTAGTGTGGACACCCTTATTGAAAAATTAATGTGATGGTGGTACTGGTGTCATGGCAAGCTACTGGACCCTACATAAAGTTCGTAGTGTGGACACCCTTATTGAAAAATTAATGTGATGGTGGTACTGGTGTCATGGCAAGCGACTGGGCCCTATAAAGTTATTACTGCGATCACCTTCACTGAATATATAACTAATGTAACGGTGGTACTAGCGCCATGGCAAGCTACTGGACCCTACATAAAGTTAGTAGTGTGGACACCCTTATTGGAAAATTAATGTGATGATGGTACTGGCGCCATGGCAAGCTACTGGGCTCTATAACGTTACTGCTATGGCCACCTTCACTGAATAGCTACTGTGATGTCAGTGCTGCGGCCATGGCAAGCTACTGAACCTTATATAAAGCTATTACTGTGGCCATCCTAGCTGAATAATTAATGCGATGGTGGTACTGGCGCCATAGCAAGCTACTAAGCTCTATACAAAGCGTCTCAAGCATAAAAATAACTGACTAGATGAACCAAAATACATGTGATAACAGAGAAATGATGCCCTGTCACAAGAGAAGAAAGATCTCATGATATTGTGTTATTTGTGCACAGTCGGATGAACCAAATATAGATGTTTTTAAAGATGATAATGCTTTCGCTTACGAAAGAGAGAGAGAGAGAGAGAGAGAGAGAGAGAGAGAGAGAGAGAGAGAGAGAGAGAGAGAGAGAGAGAGGTCAGTCCATGACTCCGGTTTTGTATGAATGTATTATATGAAAAAAATACATATTATGTTTATATAAAGTATGAAGGAAAATACTGATATGTACTAGAGATAATAAACTGCCAAGGAAAAGGAGATAAGAGTCCTCCAAACCCCAAATACAAACTATCATCACTGAGACAAAAACCATTCCCCCCACAGAAATTACCTGAGCCAGCTTTGCAAGGGACCTGTTCAAACCTCCTTTCTAAACCACTATGACTACCCCTTTTCCTCTAACTTGGCCTAAAATTGCCATCTCTCCGCTTTGAATGCTGAGCTGTAACAGTACACACTAAAATGGGACGCTAGTCAAGAAGAAGTGCTGTGGAAACCTGTAGTGCCACAGTACTGTCCTTTCCCTTCACTTACCTACGTTAAGCTGCAAAAGGACGAAAATCTGGGCCAAGTTAAGGTGAAAAGAGTACAGTTTTCAACATGTGGCCACGATGCTACTCTGTCCTTGTGCGTCAGTGTGGGAAGGGTGGATGGAGAGACATGCAAGCACGCACACACGCATCCTGACATGCATATTAACACACACACACACACACACACACACACACACACACACACACACACACACACACACACAGGACATGGCTGAGATAGACGCTGCTAGTGAGTCATAGGGCGTGGTCTTGTTAGCTAAGCAGGCCTTGTAGCTTGTCTTCCTAAGCTGTTTCTTTGCATATGGGAGATTAATATTCTCTTGGATCGTTTGAGAGAGAGAGAGAGAGAGAGAGAGAGAGAATACTGGGGATAAATATGCATAGTAAAGAGCACCATAAATCCTCCTATAGTGGGTTTACTCGAAGTTGACAAACACCCGCCACCCTTTTCTACCAAGTGCAGTCAGACTTGAAAGCAAACTCGACTAGTAACCAAGGAGACTCATTCCTACCTCACAACTACAACTCAACGACTATCTCTGTCATCACTTATCCTTAATAGATCTCTTTGCATAGGGCCTTGATATTCTGTGTGCCATTCATGCAGTTTACATCATGTCTGTGGCCCAGAAGGTGAGCCTACACGTGGTGGCGCTGTGCATCCTGGGCGGTGCAGATGTGGCGCACACCCGGGAGCCATATATCCCCATATTTCCCTACACCTCGCCGTGGGAAGGAACCTGGACCGAACCTGTTGAGGCGCTGTCTAGCACAAGGGGGCAACGAATCCCAATACTTGTAGGACAGCCCCTCAAAAGTAGATCCTTGCCTTTGGTCGACGCGTCTGCTCGGCCAGGCAGATCCGAGTTAAGCACCAACATCAGTATCAACAAGAACGACCATAATCATAGGCTACAGTACCAAGAATCTTTTACAATATCTTCATGAACAGACCTCAACAAAGAACAAGTCTCTGTTAGCCCCCTTGGAGTTACCATCAATTCAACAATAATAGTCTGTCTTTAAGCATCTGTAATCTCATGACCACGCCTGATAAGACTTCCTATGACAACCAAAATTAAATCCTTATATGCAATTATAGGTTTAATCGAGGTTTTGGTACGTGTGAATATGTGTGTGTGTGTGTGTGTGTGTGTGTGTGTGTGTGTGTGTGTGTGTGTGTGTGTGTGAGAGAGAGAGAGAGAGAGACACACACACACACACACACACACACACACACACACACACACACACACACACAAAAGGTATATTTCATGACGTATGCACAACACAAGCACCAACGCGGCGCCACACACACACGTCATAGATTCTGCCTCACACACACACACACACACACACACACACACACACACACACACACACACACACACAAGGACAGGATACTCTTCTTAAGTGGGCGAATCGAATGAGAACACGATACTTCAGCTAAAATTGGGTATCAATAAGTGAAATTCTTGCCCAGTATGGCTTGTAAAATTGCCCTGCTTTGAGGAACACCAAAACATTGTCAACTTTCCATCTATTGAACTCTTTTTTATTTTTTCCATAGAGCCAAATATTCCCGAAAAACGCCAAAACTTTTCCGCTAGGCAAGAAAACAGCACCATTATTTTTTCTCTCCTCAGCTGTTGTGCCGATCATGGCTTGTCGTGGTTTTTTTAAACTGTGGTGAAAGCTGTTTTCCAGTGGTACCAGATACTTGCCAAAACAACGACAAATGCTGCAGTAAAAAAAGGGCCACAAATTTACCCTTGCCCTCTAGGATGTGTTCTACACCTAGTGACTGGCCACTTATTACTTGATCATGCTATCTCAGTATCTCTCCTGTACCACCTTTTATAGCTCCAGCCGGATGAGAAAAGTCGACTTTTTTGCCTTGCAACAGGTTGACGTCATCATCAAGAACGAACACAAGCAACAGCGGACTCTTATCATCAGTAGTTCTGGCCAGTACTAGCAAAATCAAAGTGGTTCCGTGCAAGTCTCACCGTTCCCATCATCACCCAAGGACAGTACTAACACAGTACCTTGCTTTAAGCTCACATCATCAATATACTACGTTGCAATACAGGAAGGTTAAAATCTCAGAGTGGTGTGGTACGGGACAGCCAAAGTTTGCCCACATTCCCTACCGGTTGTGGCAATGTGGGCTGTTACATGAACTATTTCTATGTGATAGCAATATGAAGTACACAAGAAAAGAGTATGGGAAGGAAGGATATTCCCTGTCTCTGGGGAGGAAAGAGAAATACGCAAGATACGACGCAATGCTGGCTGAGAAATTCCGATGAACTCTTGGTCATGGCTGTGCAGAATCAAATCATCAGTCATTATCATCATCATACACACGACCAGATTAAAGTGCTATGGCCAAATACCTTGCAACTAGCTATGGGTCAACTTAATACCACATTGCTATAGGTCCACATCATCATTATATCATCATCATCATCATCATCACCATCATCATACTATCATCGACAATTTCAAAGCACACTACCTTGCAATTGGCTGTGGGTCGAGTTGAGACCACTTGTCAATGGGGTCAGCGTTGATTAGCCTGGCCAGAGCCGCCTCCGTCAGTGTCACCAGCCCAGTCTCGGGGTCGGCGCTCCACTGGCCTGCCTGTAGACCCCCGCCACCGCCACCATCTCCCTCAGTCTTACCTCCGTCGCCAAGTCTCATCTCTTCCACCATCATCCTTGGACTTGAACCTCCTCTATTTGGAAGGTTCTCTGCTACCTTCTCAACCAGCTTGAAGGCTTGTACTCTTGTCGTAGCGAAAAAAATTGTGTCTTGTCCTTATATCTGCCGGAATCGTATTTATCCTTTCAGGTGAACCTCCTGTGTCTTGAAGGTTCTCTGCAACCTTCTCAACCAGCCTAAAGATGCTTCGTTGTAAAGAAATATACTAATGGAGTTTTAGTTACTTCTGCCGGAATGGTATCACACAATCGTCCTAAGCACTGATGCCGTCCCTCATTATCACGGAGCTAACAGGATCATCGACACTCAGAAAATGTTAGGTAAATTCACTGTTCTATTCCAGAAAAATACACTGCATGTAAACCATAAGGCTTTGAGCTGGGACCTCTGCAGGAGGGAAGGGGACTGGGTGAGACTTCTTCAGGGGGTGAAGGAGGTTTTTGAGACTTCTGGAGGAGGAGTAGGCCACTGAATGAGACTTGTAGGTGCTCAAGGAAGCTTTTGAGACTTTTGCAGGAGGGGAAAAATACTGCTGTAGGTGCTCAAGGAGGCTTTTGAGACTTGTGAACGAGGGGAAGGAGGCTTCGAGGTGAGACTTCTGCAGGAGAGTAAGGAACCGAACCACTAACACAGCCGCGACACTCTGTCCCTGGAGGGAGTGACAGGGGCGTCCGTCCTCTCTTAGCTCACTCGCGGTCCACACTGACTCCATTCACCACTGCGCTCCCTCGGCCCTCTCTCTAGACTTGGAGAATTGACGGCTAGGATGCTGGGTCGACATACATTTATAATCATTCTTTTGCCTTATCAACGTTCTCTGTCTCAACCAGAGTTTAGGACTGCTTACTTAATCCTTTGTCTTCACTTATATAACCACCAAACATTTCACAATAAGGCAAGTTAATATTAAAAAGGAAAAATATAAAACTAACACATAAAGGTGGGTTTAGCTGAGCTTGAGAATAAATTGGTGTTTGGATAGTCTAGAAATAATTACACTGAGAAAGAGTGTCTGAGAAAGAGGTGGATCTGATTAGTATGGTAATAATGAGACAGCTTTGGGGTAGTCTATGGATAATTAAGACAGGAGATAAATAATAACTAAGAGAATAAATAGGAACTTCGATAATTATATGGTAAATGGGGGTTTGTCTTAATATGGAAATAAATAAACAGGTTTGTGGGTTGGAGAAACAGAGGGCAGGACACACCAAACAAAACCTTGCTAGTTTTATCACGGGGTTCATCTCATCACTAAATAGCCTTAAACATGTCTCCCTAGCCTTTGTGTGTGTGTGTGTGTGTGTGTGTGTGTGTGTGTGTGTGTGTGTGTGTGTGTAGACAGGTAGGTAGGTAGGTAGGTAGGAAGACAGGCAGGCACGCAGGGACACACAGGTAAGTGGGTAGGTAATTAGGTAGGCAGACAGGCAGGCACACAGGCAGGTAAGCAGGTAGGCAAGTTAATCCATCCTAAACCTAAACTGAATCGTTTAAATGTAATCTCTTCGAAAGGACTAAGAATTATGACCAAGGCGCCTGATACACTGTTGGTAACGAGTACTGTGCCATCTCAAGTCAGTCACGAGGCTATAAAAATATCACCCAATTCTCCTCTCAGCAACATACAGGGGAAGAGGCTTGATAACTGGGCACTGGTCGAGGGAGCTAGTGATTTGAGGTGCCAGTCATCGGTGTTGGTTAGTGATGTTACGGGAGCTAGTTTGGTGATGAAGCAGAACTGCCTCAAGAACACGAACACGATAACGAACACGAACACACACACACACACACACACACACACACACACACACACACACACACACACACACACAGGATAACCTCAGATGTGTCCTTTCCATATGCCTACAGACTTATGCCTCACCCTTTATAATGAGGAGGACCATAAGTCGAAGAGGCTGTGTATTTCAAGTGTACAATTTTCCTGCTTGGAATGATTATAACCACTGATGCTACCGGCTCTAAGTACAGGCTTGCGAGGATCCTAAGTGATTTGCCTGATAAGGGAAATTACAATGAGGAAAAGAATTAATGAAGGTAGGAGTGTGGAGGATATAAATGGGGGAAAGAATAAATGAAAGTAGGGAAAAGGAAAATATAAAAATAAAAATATAAACTGAGATGACATGAGAGAAAAGTGATACCATGCCTTTTGCTGATAGGAAATTCCAGCACCTTATTACATGGACTGAGGTAGCGAAAGGGAACTGGTCAAAGTTTTCCATTTTCTACTTACAAAATGCTGCGGTAAAGGACGCACGCACGCACACACTCACTCACCCACTCTCTCTCTCTCAAAAGAAAAAAAAAGATGCACAATTAACTTATATGTCATGCCAGAACACAAAATGTATTGTATCACCGAAAACTCAAGAACGGTAGATTTTACAGCCAATAAACTGGAAGGGAAGTCTCAAAGAAATCGTTTTATTGCCCAGACGAAACACCTACAGCTTTTGATTGTGCCTTGAGGACCCGAGACCAATTTAAGAGACCGAGGTGGACCAGAATACTAAGAAAGTGTATCGCCTTTAATATGAGAGACTTTGGAGACGAGAGAAGTAGGAGAGGGCTTGAGATGAGAGGATTACTATTTCAATACGAGAGGCCTTTGGATAGGAGTGAAGCAAGACAAGGAAACTTCAGGTCAGAAAATTATCTATTTCAATACGAGAAACTGTGGAGGGGAGTGAAGTTAGAGAGGAAGGGTTGAGGTGAGAAAAGGGGGCGTGAGTTGCAGAGAAGGTCGCCATATGGAGGAGGAAAGGGTGACATGGAGGTGATTCATTTGTGGTCACCCCTGACGGGATTAAGGCATCTGGTGATAGACAGGTAGACAGTTAGATTGATTGACTGACTAACTGATTGATTGATAAGTGAAGTTTGTATGGAAGACGTAAATTTGGACCAGCTTAAAGTGAGTGTACAGTAGAAATGGATGGTCGAAGTAGGTATACAGGACAAAAATCTACCAAGTGAAGGTGAAGGTAATACAGAAATGGGTGGCAGATGTATGTATGAAGGACGAGAAAATGGACCAGGAGATATATGTATGAAGGACGAAAATAATGGGCCAGGTTATTGTGAAAGACCTATAATTATCACAGTATAAAAAACAAGGAATCAATAAGCTTCAAGTACTGAGATACAAGTCCTTCAAGTCTAGAGAGAAGCCATAAACCACACACAGAGGCCAATTAAGGAAACTCGCCAATGAACGAGCAAGATGATGACCATAACCATTTTCGTAATAACTTTCCTTGTATATCTTGCACGTAGGTAGGTTTGTACAACTTTAAGATGTGGAAACTGATTAGCTTGCGTGTAGATGTGTGTAGGGGGGGGTGCGCGCGCAAGGAAAGGGGGGGAGGTCATGTAATCTACTGGTGTTTGCACTTTGCTCATAAAAACACACTACAGAACTAATATGTGATGTTACAGCAGACCAACGTACATATCACTACTATTTAACCATCAATATACTTTCAGCTGGAGATCCACGGTCGCTCAGTGAAAGCGTTTTTGTCTCGTGATCTGTTTTTAGGGTAACTCAAACCAAGGCGGCCATTTAAAGAGAATCCTGATATTAAGTATTTGTCATGTGGAGTCAAAATTCTCTGCCAGCCTTGCGTCCTACTTTCCGTATTTCTCACTCTTGTCAAATGAGAGTATCGTTCCTTCTGATACCTTTCTCTTGTGTGTTTCATATTGCTATCACAAGAAACTAGTTCATGTGGCACCCTTCCATTCCCTCAACTGGCAGATAGGTGTTGGAGGCTTTTTGCTCACGGACATACTTGCATATGTGATCACCCTGTCGGTTCATATTGCAGACTGACGGGATGAATCATTATAACACATTTACATATCACTCTCACTACAGACACCCATCACCATTTGTGCTTCTGTGTTGCGTGCCTAACCTTGTAAGACTTAAGGCTTCCCAATGTGAGAGACATTAACCTGGTCCATATACTGTAACTGAGCAAAAACAACATTCAATTAGACTTGCGTAATACTAGAGCTGTCCCGAACTGCAGAGGGTTAATATTGGATCTGGCGTCATTCTCACTACAGAAACCCATCACCATATTTGTGCTTCACCAGTATGTTGCGTGCGGAGGCTTGTATGACTAGAGGCTTTACTATGTGTGAGGCATTTAGCCGGCCCATAAAACCCAGCAAAAACAATATTCGATTACCTTCCGTCAAAGGACTCGTAACACTGAGGCGGGAATCGGTCATATACTGATGCAAATCGTCCCGAGTGTGAAGTATGGGATAAAAATTGGATGGGGAAATACTCGTTTCATTTAGCTGGATTCTGGGTAAGCTTTCATAAGGAAGATAAACAGTAAAATTATGGTGTATTCGCTGCTGTATATAGAGAAAGACCAAAAGCAGAGTACAGAATCCCACTTGCAACATTCTGCCCCAAGACTTCTTCAGGAACAACACCAGTAGACAGTGCTTCACTATTTAAATTGACCTAAGCCTGAATGGTGACCAGAACACAAGTACACAATCCTGCACTACCAGTCAGGCTTGGGTCTGTTTAAGGAGTGGAGTGTTGTCCAGTAATGATGTTCCTGAAGAAGCTTTGTGGGCGAAACGTTGACATAAACTGGTTCCTGTACTCTGCTTTTGGCCTTCCTTCGAGTATTAATATTGTTGCTGTCTTTGCTGCTTCCTAAATCATGTATTCGCGTCTGCCGACAAGTTGCTAAGTGAGGTGTGTGTGTGTGTGTGTGTGTGTGTGTGTGTGTGTGTGTGTGTGTGTGTGTGTGTGTGTGTGTGTGTGTGTGTGTGTGTGTGTGTGTGTGTGTGTGTGTGTGTGTGTGTGTGTGTGTGCGCGCGCGCGCGCGCGCGCGGGATGTTGAGCCGGCAGAGAGGACTAAACCAGAGAACGTCGGCTGCACGATCAGGCTGAACACGAATGAGAGGAAACTTTATCGCGATCAGGTGGTCATCGACAGCTGGCGGCCGGCTCCTTTCTAGGTGAACCACAAAGAAGACATGTTGCAATCATGTCGTGGAACATCAATGGGGTTCGTACAAAGTTAGAAAAGCCCAATGTACTGTACTGGCATTGTTAATGAATTACGATGTGATAGGGTTGAATGAAGTGAAAACTAGTGATCGTATCTCTCTACCTGGCTATGTTTGTTATAGAGACACTGTGAGGTCAGACGGACATAGAGGGGGCACAGTGGTACTGGTAAAGCGTTGTTTACAGTCATCTGTGATGGGTGTAGACTGTAAAATGAAAGACCAAGTTTGGCTCAGATTGTCCCTATTGAGCACTGTGCTCTTGGGGTTTGTGTATATACCCCTACAGATTCGCAGTACTTTAATCCTAACAGTTTCAGTTATATACAAGAGAAAATCATATGTGGAAAAGAGGAAAATTGTAATGTTCTACGAATGGGAGACCTGAACACACGTTTTGGTACTGGTGTTCAAAGTATTTTAGTGAATTTACTTGTCCCTGGATCTGATTATTTCACCTACCCTGAGATTCCTGAGCAAATTAATTTGCCTAATGAGAATGCAAATACTATGACTACTGTATGTGTAGAACAAAATTTAGTGGTGGTAAATAACTTGAAATATGGTGAAAAACATTATAAGAGCAATCTGACGTATAGGAAACATCTATCTATCTATATACCTAGGCTGCTTCCCCCATGGAAAGGGAGGTAGCCGAGACAGGACGACACACTCCCCATTTACTCATCCATTCAAACAGAGTCATTCGCATCTTAGCCCCAAAGGGGAGAAGGGACAGATCCTCACCGCACCACACCACACATGGGTCAAATGCACAGTACAATCAGTGACATCCGCAGCAGGGCCCGACAGCAGAGCTGGTTTACCCCTTTCACATCATAACAGACCCATCCCCTTACTCGCACCTGACCTGACTAGCTAATCAGACCAAATGCGGGAGAATATCCCCTCAGGGCTGCGTCATCATTTATTCATTCACAATTTCTCCCCATTTATTTTTGTCACGCACAGAAACATAATGAATGGATTTCTGAAGTAGATGTGTGTATTGCTTCTACCAATATTTTAAACTGCATTTAAAGTTTCACTGTGAATAATGGTCTTGATATTCCATCGGATCACGCCCCCATAGCGGTTGCTCTGTCCCCCCCTGTGGTGGATAGGGTGTGCCTTGGTGTGCGGGCGGGTTCGCTTGGTGATCATGCAGTTTTGTATTGAAGTTGTAAGAAGAAGAAATCTCGGTTAAAACGTCCTATAAAGTTTTGTGATGTTCACATCGAAAACTTTATTGGGGACCTTTCTCGATTCGATATTCCCCAGTTTGATCCTGACATTGATACTAATGTGAGCCAAATGGCCGATATTTTGTACAGGTGTGCTAGTGCCAGTCGGTGTGCTCAGGTGACTGTGCCAGAGGATGTCACAGTGAGCAGGTGGGAGAGACTCTTAAATGATATGGAGGTGTTGTATGCTGATGATTTGGTGTTGATTGCAGAGAATGAAAGGGAGGCGGAGGAAAGGTTTAGGAAGTGGAGAGATGGTATGGGGCAAAAGGGTTTAAGGGTAAATGCAGATAAAACAAAAGTGATGATATCTAGGGTTGGTGGCGGTACTGTCAAAGACGAGGGAGAGTTGGCCATGTGCAGTTTGCCACAAGGGCGTGGGAAGTAATTCCATCTTGTGCGGTGTGTGTGATAAATGGGTGCATAAGAGATGTAGTGGTATCAGAGGTAGACTGCGAGATAATGCTGATTTTATGTGTACAGCGTGCAGAGGTGAGCAGGTGGAAATTGTCAGACGTGAAAGGATTGAACTTGCTGGTGAATCTCTTGAGTGTGTGGAAGAGTTTTGTTATTTGGGAGACATGTTGTGTGCTGGAGGTGAGGCTGGAGCTAGCTCTGTGGCTAAGGTGAGAAGTGGTTGGAAGAAGTTCAGGGAGCTCTTGCCTCTCCTGACATTGAGAGGGCTCTCCCTACGTGCTAAGAGGTCTTTGTATGCAGCATGTGTTAGGACTGTAATGCTGTATGGCAGTGAGACCTGGGCAGTGAAGGAGGAAGATATTCACCGACTCAGACGTACAGAAATGACAATGATTAGGTGGATGTGCAGTGCGTCCCTGCATCCAAGGCCTGGTGGGGCTGGGTTTACAATGGAAGAGTTGAGAAGTAGGATGGGACTGGAGTGTATTGGTGTTGAGATGAGGAGAGGTAGATTGAGGTGGTTTGGACATGTGGAGAGGATGGGGGATGATAATTGGGTGGGGAGGGTGAGGAGTGTTAATATTGGGGGTGGGGTTATGAGGGGTAGACCGAGAAAAACATGGGACGAGGTCATTAAGTGTGACCTTAGGGTTAAGGGACTGAACAGGGAGGCTGCAATAGATCGTGCAGCGTGGAGAGCCGCCATTAGGTGACCAAGGCCGACACATGCAAGCATGTTGGAGCCTTTAAAAACGAAAACGAAAAGGAATATGTAAGTC
>NW_027642878.1:270000-300000 GCF_032717465.1 Coenobita brevimanus
CCTCTCTTTCCTTTCCTTCGTCTCTCTTCCCCTCTGTCACTCCCTCCTTACCTCACTCTTCTTTCTTCCTCCCTGTGTCATAACTTTGTCTTACTTTTTACATCCGTTACATGTGTTATCTTTTTTTCTTCATTACTCTCTCCTTATTTCTTTACTTGTACTAAATCCATTTCCTTCACTGCTTTCTTTCCCCAGTAATAACTGCGTGCTCATTTTTCTCTTTTCTTTCTCCGTCTCTCCCTGTCACCCGAAATCTCTTCTTCCACTCCGCTCTTGCCACTGTCTTTCTCTCCCTTCCTTCCTCCCTGGCCCTTCCCTTGTCTTCCCTTCTTAACATCCCCTTCCTTTTTCTTGCCGTAAAAATTAACCTATTTTCTTCCCACCCTTAATCTCTACTTTCCGCAAATTTTTCTAATTTCTCTGTTTCTCTCCCTCCCTTTTTACATGAATGTCATTCGTTTTACTCAGCCTCAATGCTTTCGTCTTATCCTGCTTAGTTCTTTCCCTGCGTCCTTGCCAGAATAACACTTTTTTCCTACTCTCTGTTACACTGCCTTCTTTTCTAATTTTCCTCATTATCGTTCTCAGTATTCCGTTCCGTAGCTTTCTTTCCCACTTTCTTTTTTATTATCCCTGTTTCTGTGGTTGCTCCATGCCCATTTCCTCTCAGCTGTCTCCCCTTTTGTCTCTACTTCCCTGTCTCCCGGCCTTTCGATTCACATCTCCCTTTTCTCTTTCCCTTTCACACTGCCTGTATCTCATTTCACCTCTCACTGTCACTTCTCACTCTCTGTCTCTTTTCTTAACTCTCGTTGTTCTTTCCTTGCCTCTCCCCTTTTTATTTTCTTCGTAACTGCCCTTTCACATTCCAAATTTTTCCATTCGCTCCCCCTCTGCGCCTGTCGCTCCCTGTCTTTTAACTCTCTCCCTCTGTGTGTGTGTGTGTGTGTGTGTGTGTGTGTGTGTGTGTGTGTGTGTGTAGTAAATCTTCTAACTTGGTTTATATGTACTGTACTATCCTTTTATTTGTTGTTCGGACTACACGTAATTAGAGAGGTGCATGAAGTACAGAAACCCCAAGCTGGCTGCTAGCGAGAGTACGGGGTCGGAGAGAAAAGTGGGGGGGTTTGGTGGGAGTGTGGGACTATGAGGAAGGGAGGGGGAGGGGATAGTTCTCCATCGAGCAGTGTTACAAACACCTTAGTCCACGGAAAAGGAAACGAACTTATTCCGACGTCTGTACAAGATATAACTTTACTTCCTGGAGTCAAATCATTGGTGACGATGCTCAGTTTCCTATTGAGGAGATAGTGTATAAGGTCCTTTCCTGTTTTGGCTAGTGTGTACTATAATGTTTACCATAACCTATGTTATTTAAAGTGTATTTAATTCATTTTGTATGCTCTTATTCTAACCATGATATATCACTGGGAAATTTTTTTCGTAAAAAACGTGATTGGTGAAATTGTAGTTACATTTCTAATCAGAAGTGTAATGATTTCCATCTTTCATTAAGGCTATATAGATGCACTGATCAACCCTTTAATACTTCGCTTGTTTTGTGGACCATAATTGTTTGCTAATATCTGATGTACTGTTTATCATGTTAAGGTTTATTGTTGCTTGAAATCCTGTATGTGTAACTGGATATTGTGGTCAATAAATACTTGCTTACTTACTGTGTGTGTGTGTGTGTGTGTGTGTGTGTGTGTGTGTGTGTGTGTGTGTGTGTGTGTGTGTGTGTGTGTGTGTGTGTGTGTGTGTGTGCGCGCGTGCGTAGGTGCGTGCGTAGGTGCGTGCGTGAGTGCGTACATGCGTGAGTGCGTACATGCGTGAGTGCGTACATGCGTGAGTGCGTGCGTGCGTGCGGGCATTAAAATGTCCGAGCATCATTGAGCCCGTGTGTGTGTGTGTGTGTGTGTGTGTGTGTGTGTGTGTGTGTGTGTGTGTGTGTGTGTGTGTGTGTGTGTGTGTGTGTGTGCGCTCATCACTGTGTGCGTGTATCTATGTGCTCGTATCTGAGTGTACGTGTATCAGTGCCTGTGTGTATCAGTGCCTGTGTGTATCAGCGCTTGTGTGTATCAGCGCCTGTGTGTATCAGTGCCTGTGTGTATCAGTGCCTGTGTGTATCAGTGCCTGTGTGTATCAGTGCCTGTGTGTATCAGTGCCTGTGTGTATCAGTGCCTGTGTGTATCAGTGCCTGTGTGTATCAGTGCCTGTGTGTATCAGTGCCTGTGTGTATCACTGTGTGTGTGTATTAGTGTGCGTGAGTGCTCTGATCAGTGCTTGTATCAGCGTTTGCGTGAATGAATACGTGCGTGCATTAGTGTGTGCCTGCTCCGTGTGAGCGTATATAGTGCGTACATGCCGCAGCGTGTGCGTGCGTCAGTGTGTACGTGCTGTGTACGTGGTCAAAGTGTACGTGTTCAGTATGTACGTGTTCAGTGTGTGCGTGTTCAGTGTGTGCGTGTTGAGTGCTTGGGTATTGAGTCCGTGCGTGTTTAGCGCGTGCGTGTTTAGTGTGTGCGTATTCAATATGTGCGGGTTTATTGTGTGCGTTCTTAGTGTGTGCGTACTTGTGTGCGTGCTCTTTGCGAGTATTTACTGTGTGTATATCAGTGTGTAACTCAAACTGTCTGCATGTTTGTAAGAGTGAAGGTATGCAAAAATTTAATGATGATGATGATGATGATGATGATGATGATGATAATGATGATGATGATGATGATGATGACTGAGGCGTCTGGCAGGAGATGGTAGTAGTAGTAGTAGATGATGATGATGATGATGATGATGATGATGATGATGATGGCTATTATGTTGGTCGTGGTGGTGGTGGTGGTGTGGTGATTTTGATGCTGATGCTGATGATGATGATGATGATTTTTTCTAGTTCTTTTTAATCCGGAAACTTTTATGTTATCAAGGAGGATTCTGTACTCTACTCCTTTCACCTTAACTTGGCCCAAATTTTCGTTCATTTGCAGCTTTTCACGTGTCGCAGTTGCGTCTGAAACAGCACTTTTTCGTGACTAGCGTAATATTCTGTTGCTACAACTAAGCATTTGAGATGAAGAGATTGCAATTTTAGGCCAAGTTGGAGTAAAATGAGTATAGTGAAGGGGATGGGATGGAGGGATGGAGTACAGAGGTATACGAGACAGGCGGGTGTACGATGGGGGGAGGGCAGCGAAATGCCAGGGTACAGGGTGACATGGAGGCGATTTGTTTGTGGCCACCCCTTACGGGTTTAAGGCGTCTGGCTATAGATAACTAGACAATTAGGGCTATAGATATAGGTGACGATACACAACTATTAAAATTACATCCATTTCCCTTATTTTCTACAATTTCTTTGGCCTACAACGCTTCCTGGCTGACCGTAAGATATCCCCGTGTCCTAATTTAGTCACCTTAATGGCAAAAACAGCAAAACCCAACACTTGCAGCAAGAGGAGAAGCCTACACACCATCACTACCCCCTAACCAGCAAAACGACGTCTATTGCCCTCATCTGTTGAATCTATTTGACCTATGACACTTCCTGGTTGGCAGCAAGATACCTCTGTGTCCTATCTGAATCATCTTAATGGCAAAAACAGCGAAATTTAACCCCAAAACAGTAAAATTTAACACTTACATCAGGAGACGGAGCCGACGCAGCCTCACCCTCTTATCGTCCGAGTACCACTGACTGACCAATGGAATGCCATGCTTGTTCAGCCCAGAAACTTGTGTGAAACTTTACCCAACTACTTTTACATCCACTGGAGGGCATGGAGACCCTCTCATCTTCAGGGTAACTCTAGCATTTATTCTAGCTAATACCAGAGGCTATTATGCACGTGTGAGCTATTTATAAATGTCTGAGAGCGTTAATGCTGTAAATATTAACCCTCCAGTGATCGTGCAACTCTAGTACTTTTATTCTATTAGATTCCAGACGATTTTATTCAGCTGGGAATGGGTCTTAGGAGCCTGGGTGCATAAGAGAAAACCGTCGTAGAGGAAGCATCAGGGACCGTAGCAAATAAAGTCAGAAATTATTCTTAGATGTTTACCATACTCTATTCACTTTCACTTTGTCTAATATTGCCATCTCCTCACCTTAAATGCTGAGCTGTAAGGATACATTAACACTAGAATATAGAACAATACTCTCTTTTCCCTATATGGACCTACAATTACCATCTCTCAATTTTGAATCCGGGGTTTTAGCAATAGATTAACACCAAAACATGATGCTAGTCACGAAGAAGCGCTATGTAAAGGATGTAGAGCCATACCATTGTCATTTCCTGGCACTGGACTACGTGAAATGAGTAAAATGACCTACACAAGGATGGAAAACCGGCCCGTGTTAGAGGAAGACCGGTATAGTCACGAAAAGGTGATATGGAATGGATACAGAATTTCACTTTAACTTGGCCTAAAATTGCCATCTCTCCATCTTGAATGCTGAGCTGTAACAAGAGCCTGACGATACAATATGATGCTAGTCACGAAAAAGTGCTGTTGAAGATATGTAGAGCCGTGTTATCGTCTTCTTCTGCCTGTAATTATGCTATGAGAAATAAGCAGCAAATATAAGATCTCAGCCATGTTAAGTCTGATAAGCTATACATACAGCTTAATGGAACGCTCTGGTAAAAATTACAGCTATAAACTCATTCTACAACTCCCTAGCACCTCTTCCTTAGCTATTTATTTTGCTTATTACACCTTGCTCTCCTACTGTGCTGTATAAATACTTCAAGCTTTACCATAATCTGCATACAAAACGTACAAAAGGATGTTAATCAGCCTTGTCCAAAAATATATCGCTAAGGAAGTCTTTGGTTGACTAGTGGGAGGTGCCTGTGTGTTACCATGGCAACCTCTCACACCACCAGTTACATACACACATTTTCCCACCAGCAAGTTCCATTAGAGAGTATTGTGTGTGTGTGTGTGTGTGTGTGTGTGTGTGTGTGTGTGTGTGTGTGTGTGTGTGTGTGTGTGTGTGTGTGTGTGTGTGTGTGTGTGTGTGTGTGTGTGTGTGCCTGCACATCTCACCGCAATGCTCCGCCAACACCCACGACACTTTTCTCCTTAATTTCTTACCACAGAGAACTCTTACATTCCTGGATCTTTTCAAAAACTTGGTTCGACGTCGTTCTTACATATTATGAAGGAAAAAAAGGTAACTGTTGATATAAATGTTCGTACAAAAACATTATATATAAACTGCGGGAGATATATTCTTTTCACATTCACTTGGCCCAGATTTTCGTTCTTTTGCAGCTGATTTCACGTAGTTCAGTGGCAGAAAGTACAATGCTATGGCTCTACAACCTTGTCTCAGCACATCTTCGTGACCAGCATCATCTTCCAGTGTTCATCTATTGCTACAACTCAGCATTCAGGACGGAAATAGGGGAGTTTTAGGCCAAGTTAGAGTAAAAAGAGTATAGTGGACAATATTCATAGTCTTGCCTTGGTTAGAGTGTGGCTTGGTTAGAGTGTGTTACACACACACACACACACACACACACACACACACACACACACACTCCCTTCTCCACCATCAAGTCCTACCTTAGAATACTTGTGTGTGTGTGTGTGTGTGTGTGTGTGTGTGTGTGTGTGTGTGTGTGTGTACAATCTTATCAGTGTGACGTGTGCGTGTGTGTAGTGATATGAGTATATTTCACGTACATGTGTAGGTGTGTAAGTATAAACAGTCTTATCAGACTGACGCGTGTGCGTGTGTGTATGTGACGTACATGTGTAGGTGTGTATGTGAGTGTGTTTGACGTATATGTGTTGGTGTCTATGCGTGTGTATGTACTGTACGTGTATGCTTCGTGATGTGTGTGTGTGTATGTATGCATCTATGTAGCCTGTAGTGTGTGCACATTTGTGATATATGTATGTAGATGTGTGTGTGTGTGTGTGTGTGTGTGTGTGTGTGTGTGTGTGTGTGTGTGTGTGTGTGTGTGTGTGTGTGTGTATGTATGAAGTGTTTGCGTGTGTGTATGTAGTGTGTGTATGTGTATGAAGTGTATGCGTGTGTATAAAGTGTGTGCGTGTGTATGAAGTGTGTGCGTGTGTGTATATAGTGTGTGCGTGTGTATGTATGTACGTATGTAGGTGTATACACGTTATCTTAAAGCTCTACGTTTTCATTCAATACGGCAAGTTAGAGAGAGAGAGAGAGAGAGAGAGAGAGAGAGAGAGAGAGAGAGAGGAAGGCCGTTGACTATGTGTGTGTGTGTGTGTGTGTGTGTGTGTGTGTGTGTGTGTGTGTGTGTGTGTGTGTGCATCAGTACTGAGGCTGGGCAGTTACAGCTAACTGAAGAACGTGGGCAAGTAGGTAGGCAAGAATAAACGTAAGTAGGTAGGTAAGTAGGTAGATAAGGAGGTAGGTAAAGGAGGTAGGTATTTAGATAGGTAGGTAGGTAGGTAGGTAGATTGGTAGGTAGGTAGACAGAGAAATAGGTGGGTAGGTAAGTAGGTTGGTAGGTAGGTAGGCAGGTCGGTAGGTAGGCAAGAATAAAGTTAAGTAGGTAGATAGGTCAGTAGGTAGGTAAGTAGGTAGGAAGGTAGGTAAGTAGGTAGGAAGGTAGGTAAGTAGATAAATAGGTAGGTAGGCTGGTAGGTAAGTAGATATGTAGGTAGGACGGTAGGTAGGCCATTAGTATGTATATATGGAGATACCTAATAGACAACAGACAGACAGACAGGATGGATGAAGGGAAGGACGGAAGGAAGGAAGGAAGGAAGAAAGGAAGGAAAGAAGGAAGGAAGGAAGGAAGAAAGGAAGAAAAGAAGGAAGGAGGGAAGGAAGGAAGGAAGGATCGATGGAAGGAAAGAAGGAAGAAAGGAATGAATGAAGGAAGGAAGGAAGGAAGGAAGGAGGGAAGGAAGGAAGGAGGGAAAGAAGGAAGGATGGAGGGAAGGAAGGATGGAGGGAAGGAAGGAAGGAGGGAAGGAAGGAAGGAAGGAAGAATGGAAGGAAGGAAGGAAGGAAGGAAGAATGGAAGGAAGGAAGGAAGGAAGGAAGAAGGAAGAAAAGAAGGAAGGAAGGAAGGAAGGAAGGAGGGAAGGAAGGAAGGAAGGAAGGAGGGAAGGAAGGAAGGAAGAAAGGAAGGAAGAAAGGAAGGAAGGAAGGAAGAAAAGAAGGAAGGAAGGAAGGAAGAAAAGAAGGAAGGAAGGAAGGAAGGAAGGAAGCAGGAAGTAAGGAGAAAGAGAAAATAAGGGAGAGGAGGGGGGAGTGGCTAGGGACGAGAGTCAAGGAGACGGGCTGGGGACGCGCCAGACGAGAGAATATGATACGTCAGGCGCGTCCCCAGCCCGTCTCTTCTGGCCTCTCGTCCCCAGCCACTCTGTCTGTCTCTGTCTGTCTGTCTGTCTGTCTCCATGTCTGTCTGTCTGTCTGTCTCCGTGTCTGTCTGTCTCTGTCTCTGTCTGTCTCCCTGTCTGTCTCTCAGTCTGCCTGTCTCTCTGTCTCTATGTCTGTCTGCCTCTCTCTCTCTCTCTCTCTCTCTCTCTCTCTCCCACGTGTCTTCACTGCCTGAGCTTCTCTAGGGACAAGATACTGTAGGTAGGTAGGGTAGGGTAGGGTAGGGTAGGGAAGAGTAGAGTAGGGTAGGGTAGGGTAGGGTAGGGTAGGGTAGGGTAGGGTAGAGTAGGGTAGAGTAGGGTAGGGTAGGGTAGGGTAGGGTAGGGTAGGGTAGGGTAGGGTAGGGTAGGGTAGGGTAGGGTAGGGTAGAGTAGGGTAGGGTAGGGTAGAGTAATGTAGGGTAGGTTAGGGTAGGGTAGGGTAAGGTAGGGTAGGGTAGAGTAGGGTAGGGTAGGGTAAAGTAGGGTAGGGTAGGGTAGGGTAAGGTAGGGTAGGGTAGTGTACGGTAGGGTAGGGTAGGGTAGGGTAAGGTAGGGTAGGGTAGTGTACGGTAGGGTAGGGTAGGGTAGGGTAGGGCAAGGTCTCCTTGGACCTTGGGGTAGGGTAGGGTAGGGTAGGGTAGGGTAGGGCAAGGTCTCCTTGGACCTTGGGGTAGGGTAGGGTAGGGTAGGGTAGGGTAGGGCAGGGCAGGGCAGGGCAGGGCAGGGCAGGGTAGGGTAGTGTAGGGTAGTGTACGACAGGGTAGGGTAGGGTAGGGCAGGGTAGGGTAGGGCAGGGTAGTGTAGGGTAGGGCAGGGCAGGGCAGGGTAGTCAGTAAAGGTAGATTAGCTTTGGTCTGGTAGATTTAGGTAAGCTTACAGTTAGATAAATAGATAGATAGACGTGGATGATATTTTGATTATGAACTCTGATACACACAGGTCTTTTGGCGTCTCTCTCTCTCTCTCTCTCTCTCTCTCTCCCTTGCCACACGCCTTCATCCCGTAAGGGGTGACCACAAACAAATCACCTCCATGTCGCACTGTCTCCTGCCATTTCGCTGCCATTCCCCCAACTTACACCCCTGTCTCTCATACACCTCTCTACTTCACCCCTCCATCTCTTCCTCGGTCTCCCTCTCCCTCTCCCCTCCTCCACCTCACCCACATCACTCTCCTAGTTAATCTCACATTCATTATGTAAGCATCATTGATGTGTGTGTGTGTGTGTGTGTGTGTGTGTGTGTGTGTGTGTGTGTGTGTGTGTTAGAGTGACGTGTGGCAGTGTTAAGTTGCTTATCTATCAATCTATCATTCCATCCATCCATCCATCCATCTATCAATCTATCATCCATCCATCCATTCATCCATCTATCTATTCACCCATCCCTCCATCCATCTATCTATTTATCCATCAACCTATCAATCTATCCATTCATCTATCCATCCATCTGTCTATCTGTCTATCTATCTATCTATCTAATCTAACAGGCGAAACATAACTTAGCTTTTATCGCAGGTAAGTGATGGCTGACTGGCTTGCTGACTGGCTGGCTGGCTGGCTGGCTGACTGGCTTTCCTCTGGCTTTCCTCATGGCTTGCTGTGGATTTCCTGCATTTCCGTACGTCTATCTGTCAAAAAATCATCATCATCATCATTATTATTATTATTATTATTATTATTATTATTATTTTTATGATGGTAGTGAAGCATGTGTAAGGGTAAATGGGCATCTAAGTGAATGGTTCACGATCGGTGTGGGCGTGCGACAAGGTTGTGTGATGTCCCCATGGTTGTTCAATATATATATGGATGGGGTGATGAGAGAAGTAAAAACACGAGTAATGGAAAGAGGGATGGCGTTGGTAATGAATGGTGATGGATGGAATATCTCAAATTTGTTGTATGCTGATGATGCAGTACTGCTTGCAAGTACTGGACAAGAACTTGGTAGGCTAGTGCAGAGTTTTGCTGATGTCTGTGAGCGTCGTGCCTTGAGAGTAAATGTAGAAAAGAGTAAAGTGATGGTTAATGAGAGAGAAGGTGACTCCCAGTGTGATGTTACAGTGAATGGAGAGACACTGGAATTGGCGAGAGAGTTCAAATACCTGGGTACAGTGATAGAAAAAAGAGGAAAATGTGTAAAAGAAGTGGAAAGTAGAGTGACACAAGGAAGGAAAGTAGCTGGTGCAATGAAGGCCTTGATGAGAAACAGAGGCTTGAGTGCTGCAGCTGCACGAGGCTTACATGAAGGAGTGTGTGAGACTATGGTGTGACATAAAAATGAAAAGTCAAGAGTGAAAGCAGTGGAGATGGGACTGCTGAGGAACGTATGTGGGGTACAGAGAGTGGATAGGATACGAAGTAATGTGATTCGTGAAAGATGTGGAGTGAGGAAATCTATGGACACCAGATTTATCACAGTTCCTTAGGTATGGTGCAATACCACACTGAATGCAGTATTCCACCTTTGTCTCTTCTTGTTTGTTGTTTTTTTGCTATGTCTGAATCTGGAAACACTGAAATGAATTGCTCAGCATCATCATTTGTACTTGCAAAAGAATAATTGGAGCTGACAACCATCAAAGCTTGAATAGCTTCTACTTCGAGAATCAAGGTCCAAATGAAATGGAGGAATTGAAGAAGGGAAGGGCAGGAGGAAGTGGTTCATACAAGGAGGGTGGAAAGGTTACAAGAGGATGGAAAAAGGCAGAATATAAGAGAGAAGTAGAGGAGCGATTGGGTAAATATGGATTGTAGCAGATGAGGGACGTGGAAGGTGTGTGCAAGATATTCACAGAAGAAATCTGTGCAGCATGTGAGGTGGTGTGTGGGGTGAAGAGAAGTTTCAAGCATAGGCTAGATAAGCATATGACAATAAGGGGTGGATATAGAAAAAAGGAAATCTTATAACCAATACTAATTCATAATTTTTCCTTTTCAGGTTACACTATGATAGTCTCTATTCTCCTTTCACACTTTCCTGTAAAATGTCCACGCCAGTTTTTCTATACGGCGTGGTGTTCTTTCTGACTTTTTCCTGCCGGCTTCGGCTGGAGGGTTTGGAGGGCGGGGGAGAGCCTTCGTCTTTGCTATCCTTATCTCATTCTAGTAGTTCAGTTACTCTTCTAGGAGCTGCCTAGCATGGGCCAACCGGCCTACTGTAGTTGTCCTCTCTTCTTATGTTCTTATGAAAGGGGGTTCAAGGAACAGCATGGTGGAATGAAGAGGTGAGACAGGCTGTGGCACAAAAGAAGAATGCATATCGTGAGTGGATGAGAAATAGGGATGTGGAAGAAGCTGAGAGATGGAAGAAAGAGTTATATGTAGAGAGGAAGAGAGAGGTGGAAAGATCAGTAAGAGAAAGTAAGAAAAGAGTGGATGAGGGATTTGAAAGGAATTTGAATGTAAATTGGAGGGAATGTAAGAAAATGTTTTTGAAAGAGGTAAAGAGAGTTAAAGAAGTTAGTCAGGGAGTGAACGATAAAAATGGCAGGTTACTAGTGGAGAAGGGAGAAAAAGTGAGCAGATGGAGAGAACACTTTAAGGAATTGTTGAACATAGAGAATAAAAATAAAGGGAATATAATTGGCTGGGGAATGGCTGGGAGACAGAAGGATGTGAGAAGAGAGGAAGAAATCAGTAGGATGGCAATTGTGGAAGCAATGAAGAAAGTCAAAATGGGGAAAGCCCCAAGAATTGATGGAGTGTGTGGTGAAATTATGAAGCATGGGGGAGAGATAGTAGTAGAATGGATGTGGAAGATGTGAAGACTAGCTTGGGAGGAAAGTAGAGTCCCGGAGGATTGGAAGTCAGGTATAATTATTCCCTTGTACAAAGGAAAAGGGGAAAAAGAAGTGTGTGGTAATCATAGGGGCATCTGTCTTCTTAGTATAATAGGAAAAGTGTATGGTAGGATACTTATTGACAAAGTTAGAGAAAGAACAGAGGAATTAGTTGGAGAAGAACAGGGAGGCTTTAGGAAGGGAAGAGGTTGTGTAGATCAGATATTCATTCTTAGATCTTTAGTGGAAAAGTTTCTAGAGAAGAGAAAGAAGTTGTACGCGGCTTTCATGGATTTGGAGAAAGCATATGACAGGGTGGATAGACAAGGATTGTGGAAAGTGTTAAGAATATATGGAGTAGATGGGAAGTTGTTGAATGCTGTGAAGAGTATGTACGATGGTGCTAAGGCTGCAATGCGTGTGGATGGTGAACTTAGTGAATTTTTCTCTTTGAAGGTTGGGTTGAAACAAGGATGTGTCATGTCTCCATGGTTGTTCAATCTGTACATGGATGGGGTAATAAAAGAGGTACAAGGTAGGGTAGTGGATGTTGGAGTGGCCCTGGTGAGAGAGGGTAGTGTTTGGAAACTCCCTGTACTGTTGTTTGCAGATGATACTGTGTTGTTGAGTGAAGACGAAGGGGAGCTACAAGGCTTGGTGGATGAGTTTGGGAGAGTGTGTAAGAAACGGAATCTAAAGGTGAATGTAGGGAAGAGTAAAGTGATGGTCTTTGAGAGAGGTGAAGTCAGCGAATGTACAGCGAGGTTGGATGGTGAGGAATTGGAAAATGTGAGTACGATTAAGTACTTGGGTAGTGTGATGAGTAAGGATGGAGGTTTGGAGGGTGAAGTGCTTGAAAGGGTACAGCAGGGAAGAAAGGTTGCTGGTTCCTTGAAAGCAGTGTTAAGAAGCAGGGAAGTGTGCATGGAAGTGAAAAAGTTACTACATGACAGTACTGTGATACCAACTCTAACGTATGGAAGTGAAGCTTGGACGTTGCTGGAAGGACACAAGTCAAGAGTGAGAGCAGTGGAAATGAGTTATTTAAGAGGAGCCTGTGGAGTCACATGGAGAGACAGGCTGACGAATGAGGATATAAAGGAGCGTTGTGGTGTGGATGTGGATGTGATAGGAAGCGTTATGAGGAATACACTGAGGTGGTTTGGCCATGTGGAGAGGATGGGGGGTGAAAAACTGACGAAAAGAGTGTATGTGAGTGAAGTGGAGGGGGAGGCCGAGGATGAGATGGAGGGATGGGGGTGGAGAGGTATATGAGAGAGGGGGGTGTGAGGTGGGAGCAGGGCAGTGAAATGGAGGGGGACAGAGCGACGTGGAGGCGATTTGTTTGTGGCCACCCCGAACGGGATTGAGGCGTCTGGCAATAGACAGATAGATAGATAAAGAACTACTATGGTATCAGCCAGCCAAAGTTGACCTCTTGCCGTCCGCCATCCTCTTTTTGGGGGTCAGGGAGGGGACTGTGGGGCGTATAATGCTATAACCTGGTAGATCCATTTCGCGGTAATATCAGTGTTACCACATGAAGGCATCCCTCCAACATCAAAAAATATAAGTACATCCTGACAGCGCCATAAGCTTACCTACCTAGTGTAAGCCTGGCATATGTTTCATCCAGTCTTCAAATCATACAGAAAATATGGATACAATTACACCAGTATGTTGCCCATGATTCCTGTAATAGCTACAAGCATCCACATCAGCTTTAAATGCACAAAAACAGGAAAAGGAGTTAGTAAATACGAGAGAAGCTTTACCTTCAAACATGGCTCTGGGACGTGAGGGGAAGAAAATAGAGTTCAATAAAATCTTCAATCATTTAATTATAACTTAATAATAAAGATGTATTACTGTATCTATTAGGGGACACTGTCGATTTTTAGCTACTTCTTCATGCAATATATTAATGATGCAATGTATGGGTAGATTTAAAATTAGCAGAACTTGACCCACTGCCGACCACTGAGCTCTATAACATGGAGAGGTTCCGCAGCGAGTGTGTCATTTACGGTGGCCATATTGAAACAGCAGCACTTGCAGCCTCCACCGTTATTGTTTTGGCTGTCTCAATGCCGCTCCTTTGTATAAATACATATCCCAGTACAAAAATATATATAGATTATGATATCTTCTGCCTAGCCCTACCAACTGTATGGGATACATTTAGTCAAGAGTGTGAATAAATCAACGTCATAGGTTACTGCATTGTAATACACTTTGTTTTTAATCTTTTTTCTTTGTAACCTCCTTCACCTACTGTCTGCTTAATTATGATAACAAAGATAAAACTGAGGTCGATGGTATATACACAAATCACTGACATCGATGCACTTACTGTAACTGTATATTACAACTCTCTCTCTCTCTCTCTAGTCTTTGAACACCTATTTTTCGCACCTTGGAATTTTTTAAACGCGATGCGAATATATCGTATGTTGCACGAGTGTAAAAAGTGTAGTGTTCATCAGTACTCTTATAGACTTAGCAACAAGATATATTTCTTGCCTTTAAAATGAATGCTATCTCTCTTCGATGAATTTCTGTGCCCATTTTTGCATCCGTAAGCTGCACAGCGGACCAGGGCACTATATTTTCTACACCCAGCTGTCATCCTCCATCCTCTCCACATGCCCAAACAATCTCAATCTACCCCTCCTCATCACAATTTAGTATCACAACACGTATACACTCCAGTCCCATCCTTCCTCTCAATTCTTCATTCACACCTCTCATCCCTCCACACCTAACTGTCATCCTCCATCCTCTCCACATGCCCAAACCATCTCAATCTACTCCTCCTCATCACAACACCTATACACTCCAGTCCCATCCTTCCTCTCAATTTTCAATCGTAAACCAGTCCCCCCCTCCCCCAGGCCTCGCATCCAAGGACGCATGAGTAAAACAAGAAGTCATCGTACTGAGGAGGTTAAAATATATTGCACCCTACCACTGACGACGAAAAAAAGTGGAGAAATACACAGAGTAGCCTACACCCTCCCCTCTGGACAGTTATGATGCTCTTCAGTTTATAAAATACACTGGAAAACGTAGCCTACAATCACAACCACCCTCCCCGTTCAACAGCTTGGTCGACACTGACTACGTAACGTCTAGCTTCTCAGGACTTGGGGGTCGTATTCTCCTGCGATTTACTTTGTCTAATGCATTACGCACCCCATCATAAAGGTTGTTAGTCAATTGTGTATGGAAAAAAAAAAATCGTTCAATCATCCAGACCCATTTATATAATTATTCATCAGTTTTATTCATCACTGTTACGTAATTCATGTGTAATTAAGTAATGCAGTTTAATATAATCCGGTTGCCTTTGTTGGTATACATAAGTACCAATTTTATTAATTTTGTGGTTTGTTGTCTCATTACAAGGTAGGTACACGGGAAAGTAGGTTTAGTGGTAGATAGTACGATTGGCTGGTAAGTAGACAGGATGGCAGGCAGGATGATACGTATGTAGGTGGACAGACAGACAGGTAAGTGGGTAGGTAGGCTGATGAGTAGGTAGGAAAGTAAACTCGAATAAGATTAGAGTCATTCGAGTAGTGAAGACAGATGAAGGAAGAGATGAATAATTATGCAAATCTTACTGATGGATGGATGCAAGGATGGATGGATGGGTCTGGATGACTGAACGAGTGATTAGGTAGGAATAAATTGATGAATGATTGGTGGTCAGATGAATGCTTGATGGAAAAAATGAATGAACTGATGGGTGAGTGAGTTAATGTAATAATTCATACACGCTGACAGGGTGGGTGTATGTAGGGTTGGCCAGGGCTTGCATAAGGTGAAATGCTAGTAACGAGTAAGAATGACGTAAATATGAGTCAGGTATGAGTCAAACGCGAGTAATTATGCGTAAAGAGTGAATGTGGGATGAATGTTAGGAATTAAATGTGGGTAAAGTGTAAGGTGTAACAGCTGTGGTGTGGGTAGGGGTTATGGTGTGGGTAACAGGAGTGATGTAGGTAACAGGTGTAGTGTTGGTAAGGGTTATGGTGTAGGTAAGGTGTGAGTAATAAATAAGGTGTGGGTAACAGGTGTGGTGTGGGTAAGGGTGGTTATGGTGTGGGTAACAGGTGTGGTGTGGGCAAGGGTTGTGGTGTGGGTAAGGTGTGAGTAAGAAGTAAGATGTGGGTAACAGGTGTGGTGTGGGTAAGGGTTATGGTGTGGGTAAGGTGTGAGTAATAAATAAGGTGTGGGTAACAGGTGTGGTGTGGGTAAGGGTTATGGTGTGGGTAACAGGTGTGGTGTAGGTAACAGGTGTGGTGTGGGTAAGATGTGAGTAAGAAGTAAGATGTGGATAACAGGTGTGGTGTGGGTAAGATGTGAGTAAGAAGTAAGATGTGGGTAACAGGTGTGGTGTGGGTAAGGGTTATGGTGTGGGTAAGATGTGAGTAAGAAATAAGATGTGGGTAACAGGTGTGGTGTGGGTAAGGGTTATGGTGTGGGTAACAGGTGTGGTGTAGGTAACAGGTGTGGTGTGGGTAAGGTGTGAGTAAGAAGTAAGATGTGGGTAACAGGTGTGGTGTGGGTAAGGGTTATGGTGTAGGTAACAGGTGTGGTGTGGGTAAGGTGTGAGTAAGAAGTAAGATGTGGGTAACAGGTGTGGTGTGGGTAAGGGTTATGGTGTAGGTAACAGGTGTGGTGTGGGTAAGATGTGAGTAAGAAGTAAGATGTGGGTAACAGGTGTGGTGTGGGTAAGGGTTATGGTGTAGGTCAGGTGTGAGAAGGGATGTGCTGTATTGTTTTGCATGTACAAGGTCCACACTTGGGTAGGGTCGGTAGATGCGTGGTTAGGCTAAGTGGGCAGGTGGGTAGAGGTGGTAGGGTGGATGGATGTCGTGATGTTAATAAATGAGTAGACTGTATAGGTAGGTGGGTAGTGCGAATGAGTAAATGAGTTGTTAAAGGATAAGTAGGTAAATATACTAGCAGATAGGTAAAGTATATGGAAAATGAGTAGTAAGGGGGAATGAGTGATACGTCGCTAAGTAAGTAGGTAGGTAAGCAGGCAGGTGAGTAGGTGAGTAGCTAGGTATGTAGGATGGTAGGTAACTAAATACAGTACACAGGTAAATCACTAGTTAGGCAAACAGGAAGGTAGAGTTAAAGGATGTTGTAAATTAACAGGTAAATATAGGGAAAAGAGAGAAGATGAAGCATGACTGGCCTGAGTCAGGTGAATAACGCAGAAGTGGATGTATGTGGTGGACAGGGAAATATATGAGAAGGGTGAATGTAGGGGATAATCCGATGAGTAAAGCGGGAGATGAGTATGTGGAGGGCAATGGGGGGGGAGGGGGGCATATGGGAAAGGGGAGAGACTGTGGCAACAAATGAAGGTGTCTGCTAATCGTCACTTTCTCACGTAACTGTTCCAACTCGACATCCCACGTCTTGTCCAGTCGTGAGGGTGAGCGTGAGAGATAAATGGGTGAGGTAACAAGAGAAGAACTGGAGGTAATGCAGAGAGGGATGTGGGAGATGGAAAGTGGAGGTAAGAGCTCGGAGACAAGGGGTAAAGGTGGGAGGTAGAGGGTGGAAAGTGAAGGCAACAAACAGTGAATGGAGGGAAGTTGCAGAAAGTAAATGGTGGACAGCAGGAGTGACAAATATAGCGTGGAAGTAAGAAACAGTGGGTAGGAGGGGGGGGGGGACTGTTTCCAGTGGGATTTAAAAAAACAGGATGAAAAATGGGAATGCAAGGCAGCAGGTGGACTGACTGACTGCCAGATTTCAGTAACCAATCTTCTTGTAACGAAAGTTGGTTCAGTGTTCGATTTTTTTACAGGTCTATTTTACTGAGAAATTCTTTGTTTCATTTACCTGTAAATGTTCGTCAGTAATTCTTAAACCATCATCGCTGGTGCCGAGAACTGTTTTACGTATTTGTCAATATCCATAACATCAAGGCCTTTCAAATTTTGTGTTCAGGATTATATCCATTCGTACGCTCCTCTTTGATAATTCAATCAAAATCTGTTGGAAATGTTCCCTCCGTGGTTTTAATCGTTGGTCTAATTTCCGCATGCTTAAAACTTAAATCGCAAAGGTGAAGGCAAGACCCCAGGTTTTGTGGCAATTTCTGTAACGAAAGTATGGTTACTAGGCAATTTCTATACCTACACTTTGTGATTTGCAACAGAGGTTGATAAAGGCTAATAACCAGAAAATTGTCAGTCTGAGTTATGGGTTTCCTTCCCTTTCGCAATTAAAGTATTGAGCGTACAGTGGTAAGTTTGGTTTCAGTACCAATGAATGTAAGGTGAGAGGAGGGTGGCGTAGGGTGTGAGTGGTGGGTAGTTGTGGAGAGAATGGAAGGTGCAGATTAAGTGCCAAGTGTAGCGCACGAGGAAGGTAGGTATTGGGTGAGAGAGGGGAAGTTAAATGATGAGGATGTTGGATGGAGGATATGAGGAAGAGTGTAAGATGGCGGGGTTACGGCGGGGTGTGGGTGTAAGAGTGTGGATGTGGATGCAAGGTGCGAATATTAGTGGTTGGGATGTTGTTTCGTGGAAATCGTCCGTTATTGCGGAAAAACAAATGAACGACGTACCTACACGTGGAAGAGACGGACGTCCTTCAACATCAGTGAGGAAAATTTCCACGCTACCCATTTATGCTGATTTTGTGCAATAAAGGAGATTTTGGCATGGTTCGGAGGCATTAACATGTATTATTCTGTATATCTATCATAGATAAGTCGTTGAAAATGTATCGTTTGTGTATAATACACTCAGGTAAAACAAGGAAGAATACGTCGTGGACCAGTCTACCTGCACCCGGCCGGAAGTATTGTTGCAACTTTATTATTTAGCTCACAAGGCAAATGCCAGACACTTGCAGTCACATTTACTTAAAAGTGTTCAGGAAGCAGAAGCAATTCTGGCAGTAAATCGAGTGTAAATGAACTGCCAACGAGTCTGGCATAGTATGATGGTCAGCATGACTCCACGGATTAGATGATAAACTGATGTAATCTATTTGTGGTTAGTTACCTGTATATACATACTTTTAGCACGCAGGGATAGACAAATGAATGTAATAGTTATAGGGATAGTTTCTCTCTATTATTTGACAGGTGAGGATGAATTTATTAGTCTTTTATTTCGATACTTTCAGCAAGTAATGAACATTTTTTTTTTTGTACATTAACCATTTAACTTTCGTTCACATCAATCTGGATAGGTTTTAATTCATTACTCATACGTATTCTTGCTATACCCATATCTAATATATATCACTTTAGTTGTACTAACATGACGTTTTCTATCATCCTGCCCGCTAAACGAGAACGTGTGGACAAATGACGTCAGAACCAGTGTTGATTTAAGGCAAAGCTGAAGGGTAGTGATCTTAGTGGAACTGAGGCATGGGGAAGGTGCAGGTGTGAGCAAGGTTCTGGGAGGGTGTGGTTGAGGGTGTGGGGTGCTGGATGTGAAGAGGACTAAGAGGAAGGGTGTATGGGTGTGAGGTTGGGTTGTGTGGGTGGAATGTGTTGGAGGGTGGAGGGTGTGAGGAGAGGTGTGGGTGTGAAAAGGTGGAAGGGTGTAAGTGTGAGACAGACTGTAGGATGGAGGGTGAGGGTCAGTAGGGTGTGGGTGTAGGGGTATGGGGTGGTGTGGGTGTGAGAGGGTACCAGAGATCAACTTGCCATTGTCATCAGGTAATGCGAGGCGTGCTCCGTCAGGCACAATGAAGAAGAAGGGTGGGAGGAGGAGGGATGGGGACGTGGGGAAAGATGGGAGGTAGGAGAGGGGATAGGTGGGGGCAGAGGAATAGAGGAGGTAGAAGGGGGTAAGGGATGGAAAATACGGGGTGGTAAAAAGATGAGATTTAAGAAGGGGTAGGGGTGAGGGGGTGGTAGGAGGGGGTGATACGGGATGTGGGAGGGAAATAGGGGAGGGAATTATATAGGAGGGGAAGTAGGATGGGGATAGGTGTAATGGCAAGGACCGCAGACGTGTAGTGGGCGTTGGTGGTGATGGAGGAGGGGGAGGCAGCGGGTAAGGCAAACGGGTGGGGGTGGAGAGGATGTAGGAGGAGGGTAGGAGCTGGGTAGGGTCCATCCATCCACCTGCCGTTCCTTTCCGCATCTAAGACATTAACTCCATTCCTTACTTCCTTCACTTTAAACTCTCTCCTCTTTCCTTCCACCCTTCCTTCTCATCTCATACACTCCCTTTCTTCCTTTCCTACTTCAGTGAAGACAGTCACTTCCTTCCCTCCCTTCCGTCCCTCTCTGCTTCCCTTCCATCAGTACACACACACTCAGTGGGTACCTTTCCTCACCTCAAACATTCCCTTCCTACCTTCCTTCTTTCCTTCCTTGTTTCCCTTCTTTCCTTTCCTTTCTCTCCTTCCATTCCCCCGTTCCTTCTGCTCCTTCCTGCCCGGCGTGTCAGCATTCACCAGGCAAATTGCATTCCACTCAGACACCTCGCAGGACAATGCTGGTGGGGAGATGGAGACAGGAACGAATGGAAACCCGGATGAAGGAACAGCGAAGGAAGGAAGCAAGCAAGGAAGGAAGATGCATTGGTTATGAAGGAAGAAGCAGTTTGTTACAGTATATTAGAAAGATGTCGGCATTACTTTTCCATTCATTCTTCTCGTTTGCTTTCCTTTATTTTTGTATTTGAACAGGTCAACTCTGGAACCGTCGCCCTCTGTCTGTATTTCCTACTGCCTATTATCTCCAGTCTTTCAAACGCAGTGTGTTCAGGCATCTCGAAACGAACGGACCTTGAATTTGGCTCTGTTATTTTGGTTTTGTTATTTTCTTGGAGGGAACATTTTGCAGGCCCCTAGCCTTTGGTTCCTTCTTCCTTAAAAAAAAAAAAAATCCCACTTATTTTAATTCGCCATTCTCCACCCTCCCATCTAGTTCTCTTATTTCTTCCACGTTATTTTATATTACACTTCCATCAATTATTTTTTGTCCCAGCCACCTTTTGCCTCACTCTCCCCACCCTTCCATCTACCTTTCCCTGGTACTGTGTCCTCCTTCCCCACACCTCCCATATTACCCTCCA
Source organism: Coenobita brevimanus (assembly GCF_032717465.1). Lineage (NCBI taxonomy): Eukaryota > Metazoa > Arthropoda > Malacostraca > Decapoda > Coenobitidae > Coenobita > Coenobita brevimanus. The sequence goes on from NW_027642878.1 coordinate 290,226, forward strand.
CCTTACCTTTCAATTACTGTTCTCTCTTGTTATCATTTGCCTTATTACTTTTCCATTCTTGTTCCTTGATATTCTTTTGATTCTTTTTCCCACCCCAGCTTAACACTGTACCGCTGCTCTCTCTCTCTCTCTCTCTCTCTCTCTCTCTCTCTCTCACACACACACATACACACACTTCTTTGTTACCCTTCCCTGCCACCCTACCAAATTAGCCCAGTCTCCTCTGGCGGCTCACTCTGCCACGAGCCCACAGGATCACGAGGTGATGTCCACTCATAACTCATCCTGTGGTGGAATATGGGAGGGAGGGAAGGAGGGAGGTATAGGAGGGAGAGCTGTGAGGAGGGGGAAAGGAGAGATAATGGAAGGGATGCTGGGAGGAAAGGTGGGAAGAACAAGGAAGATGGGAGAGGGAGAGGGCAGGGAGGGAATGAAAGAGGTTTGGGAGGAATGGGGAGGGGGAGAGAGGGAGGGAAAGATGAACTGGCGGGAAAAAAGGAGGCAGGTATGGAAGGGAGGGGGCGATGGAGGCGAGAGAGGAAAGGTAAGAGGAATGGAGGAGAGTGGGTGTGAATGAAGATGCTTATGGTAGGAATGGGGAAAGAGATGGGAAGGAGGAAATGAAAAAGGTATGGGAGGGAAGGAAAGACGTGGGATGGGGTAGGGAGGGAGGTTAACAAGGGGAGTGAAAATGATAAGGATGGGAGAGGAGAAACAGAGAAGTGGAGTTGGATGTGAATGAAGAGGGTAAGAAGAAAAAGGAGGGGAGGTAGGAAATGATGAGAGAGAGAGAGAGAGAGAGAGAGAGAGAGAGAGAGAGAGAGAGACGAGAGGAAGGGGTAAAGGAGGAGAACAGTGTAAGTTGATAAGGGAAACTGATCCTTATCTCTCAAGTGGAGTAGAGGATGACGCCAGGTGCCTCATTCCCACCCAGCATCCTTACCCTCACACATCACTATTCATCCATCCACCCATCCCCTCCCCCCTACTCACCCAACCCCTCACACGCTCCCATTTAACCATCCTCTCTTGACCCTCCTTCCTTTCCCCTTCCCACCGTCCCCTTTGAGCTAGCCCTCTTCACCCGCTTACCTCCCCCTTCATCCCCATTCCCCTTTAGCCATCCCCTGTCAGCCCCTTCCCTCTCCCGTCACCCTTTCCCTCCCTCAGGCGTGTTCGTGCCCAAGGATCACGCTCTACTGCCGCCTTTAAGACTGATGGTACATATGTCTATCTTCACTCATACAGCTGCCAAATATTTCACAATCAAACTTGAGTGAATACTAGTGTAAAATATTGGAAAAACGAAACCATCTGACATATATGAGTTGTTATGGAGACTTCTTTATCCTAGAAACCTGTTAGTCTATAAATTTTACCCCCAAATAAAACATCTTCAACAGCTGCAACAGGCATCACGCCCACCCTTACCACCTTTCACTACTTTCATCTTCCTTCACTCTGGACTTTTCTTTTTGACTCGACATTTACCCCACTTTTATTTCCAAGCTCTTCCTTCCATTCCTGTCCCTACTCTTAGCTAAGTCCTTAAGATTAATAAATAAAACTGCCACATCCCAGCTCCTTCCCCAGAACACAAAGATGTTAGTAATGGCCAGGCAGGTAACTTCAGTGCCTTGGGATAAGCTCTATACGGCAAAAATGCCAAAACGACAAATTCAGAGTTAACAGACGAGAATTATTCGCTAACCTAATGACGCGTTACTTTTCTTGGTATGACAAAATTATACTAACCACTTTTTTTTTTTAAGGATACACACATGTGCATATAAGAACATACGAAAAGAATATAACTGCAGCAGACCAGTTGCTTCATAGTGGGTACCAGTTGTCAAAGAATCTGACTAGGTTACGAGGATAAGACAAGGATAGCATAAACATTTATGGTGAGAGAGAGAGAGAGAGAGAGAGAGAGAGAGAGAGAGAGAGAGAGACAGAGAGAGAGACAGAGAGAGAGAGAGAGAGAGAGAGAGAGAGAGAGAGAAATATTTGAAACAGGAATAGACTGAAAAACTGAAGATGGAAGATAAAGGGGAAGAATAAAGGATGAACAGGGCAAATACTGAAGCAGGGATAGAAGCAGGAGAGATGAAGGGGGGGAATGGAGGAAAGAATATGGGTAAAGGTAAGATGGAGGGGGGAACAGGAGGGCGGAGGGAGGAGGACGGAAGAGAAGGAGAATGGGAGACGTGGGAAGAGAGAGGAGATAAGGGAAAATTGGAAGGAAACTAGGAAAAGACGGGAGGGAAGGGGAAGAGGGAGGGAGACAAGAAGGAAAGAGTGACAACCGTACCTCTCCCCCATCCCTACCTCTTCCCCGTCCCTGCCTCCCCCATCCCCGCCTCACCCCATCCCTTCTGCCTCATCACTCTTCCATCTCGCATCTCCTGCCTAACTCACGGTTGCCTAGGCGACTAAGAAGGTATGTGGAGTCTACTAAATTGGTATGGTTTGATGCCTGCCTTCTTAACATCCTCTGCCTCTCTCCTCTCTCTTCCTACCTTCCTCTGTGTCTTTCAAGTCTTTCTCCTTCCTCTCTACCCACCTCTTGTACCTCTTACCCACCCTCTATTATCCTCTTCCTGCCTCTTTCCTCTCTACCCAAACCGTTCCTCTCCTCCACTTTTCTGCCTACCTTCTTGCTTCCTTTTCTGCCTCCTGCTTCCTTCCACCCCATTCCAAGTCTCTGCCTACCTCCTGCCTTTCTCCTGACTACCCTCTTCCTTTCCTCTGTCACTGTCCTACCTCTCAGCCTACCTTCCTGCATTTCTTTTGCCTCACCCATGCCTCTGCCTATCTTCTTAGTATCATTTTCCTCATTCCTGCCTCTCTAACTATCTCATTCTTTCCTCTGCCTCTCTTACCTTCTCTCTTTCCTCTGCCTCTCTTCCTACCTTCTCTCTTTCCTCTGCCTCTCTTCCTACCTTCTCTCTTTCCTCTGCCTCGTCTCTGCCTACCTCCAGCCTCTCAAATCTGATTTACTCGCTATCTACACCCTCACCCTGCCTATCATGTTGTCTGTCCTCCCACGTTTCTCCTGCCTGCCTAACCATCTACCTATCCCTGCCAAACCATCTCTCTATTAATGCCTCAACATTTACCCATCCTTGTCTCATCATATGCCTATCCCTGCCTCACCATCTATCAATCAATGCTTCAGCATCTGTCGAACCCTGTCTCACCGTCTGTCTATCCCTTCCTCACCATCTACCTATCCCTTCCTCACCATCTACCTATCCCTTCCTCACCATCTGTCTATCCCTTCCTCACCATCTACCTATCCCTTCCTCACCATCTACCTATCTCTTCCTCACCATCTACCTATCCTTGCCTCACCATCTGCCTAGCCTCACCATCTGCCTACCCGTCTCCCCACCCGCCTATCCCTGCCCCATAAGAGCACCACGACGCAACACTATAATTTTTCCTTCATAACAGCTTGGTGTATCCTGATTATACCTCAGATTAACACACTTCTCATGGATTAGCCAGGATTAAAACATACACGACCCGAGGATTACATATTAAGGGATTAGGCTCAGAGGTGTCAATAGGGATTAGGTCAGTAGGGATTTGGTGTTTAGTCTGGATGGATTTCGCTGTCATTCCCTCATCCTTCCTTCTTTATACTTTCTCAGCCCTTCACCCTTCTCCATACACATTTTCCTCTCTCTCTCTCTCTCTCTCTCTCTCTCTCTCTCTCTCTCTCTCTCTCTCTCTCTCTCTCTCTCTCTCTCTCACCTATCCACTCAATTTGGCTTTCCTCCCTCCTACTTTCCCAACTTAACTTTCCTTCCCCTCCTCCCCTACTTACCTGACATCCTCCTCTTCCTTTCTTACCCACCCACCTAACTCTACCTTCCTTCCCCTCCTTACCTACAACCCACATCACTTTCCTCCCCCTTCACTCCTCCTCTAACTCTCTTTTCTCCCTCTCCTTCCCTACCTACCCACCAAACTTTCCCCTCCATCCTCCCCTACATACTCCCCCAACTCCCCTCCCCCCCACCCTGTCCTCTCTATACCCTGTGTACCTACAATATATATAGAATCAATTAGTGGCTATACAAGGTGACAACACCAGCAACACCAACAATAACACCATAAACCTCTTATGTGGGCTGATGCTGATTTACACATTATGTTGTACTGTAGGATGTGCCACACGTGTCGGCTGCTCCTTACCAATGACCCCTGGCAATTGTATTGTTTATAAAAGACCCAACATGCTTCCATACGTCGCCCTTGGTCACCTAATGGCAGCATTCCACGCTGCTCGATCTCTGGCAGCCTCCCTATTCAGTCCCTTAGATATTCAATCCATCATTTTATTCCAGCCTGATCTACACACAACATTACGCCAGTCAGGGTAAGTTCTTGTAGGCGGTATCGAAGGCTACATTTAACTCTTCAAGTTCATAAAGTTTCTCCCACGTGAAATAAAATCGTTTAGAGACACCAAGAATAAAATATAAATACGTCCAATGGTTCAAGGACTTAATGAAGGCTGTGTCTAACCCTTCCTGTCCGAGATGTCTCTCCTACATAAAATACATAAATAAATAAATAAAAGCATGTCTGGTGGCAGCAAGTTAGGTGGAAAATACACAAAAGAATCCCATGGTATACAGAAGACTCACATCGTACATAAAAGAATCCCATGGTATATAGAATCACATCGTACATAAAAGAATCCCATGGTATACAGAAGAATCACATACATAAAAGAATCCCATGGTATACAGAATCACATCGTACATAAAAGAATCTCACGGTGTCTCTGGCTGGCATCCGTGGCCTTTCAGATATAAAATAGTTCAGGTGATACGCCAAATGACACCGAGTCTTCTAATTAGGAATATTTTTTGTTCGCTTTCTAGCAACCTTGACCGGAAAAATGAGACGCGTTTTGTTTGGAGTTTTTTGGGATGGCGTTAATTAATAAGTGATCAAGAGAAAGGTGAATGTAGCTCTCTCTCTCTCTCTCTTGCTCACCACCTCACATTCCAGCCTTATTTCCTATTCCATCATTTCATAATACCGCTCCCCTCTCATCCCTGTTCATCTCACCACAAAGGTAAATCCATCTGTCCTCCCCTTCATCTCACACTCTCGCCCCTCCTTCCACATTTTCACTCTATTTCACTCTTGCCCTCGCTTGATATCGGTATTCCCTCACCCTTTCGCTCACCCCTTATCCCTCACTCTCTCCCGTCACTCTTTCGCTCACCCTCATCCTCAGTTCTCATCCTCACCCTCACACAGACTCATTCACATCCTCATCCTTACCCCTGTTTTCTTTATGATCTCACCTTTCACTCGGGTTCTCATTCTCACCCTCACTTCCTTTCCTCCTCACTTTACTCTCATCTTTCTCACTCCACCATCATTTTTCACCTTCATCCTTACTTTCCACACTGTTTCTGCGAAAAAGAAGAAAACCAAATCTATAAGCCTGCAATAATAATAATAATAAGAATAATAATAATTCATCATAAAGCCAAGGGAGCCAAAATCAAGATACTGTTATTTCGAGATGCCCTCATAGAATGGAGGTGGTAGGAAGGGGGAAAGACAGACTGGGGAAGACTGTGCAAGAGATTACCAGCTGTGTAATTCATAAATGTTATATGAATGACTGAAAATAAAGACTGACTCGAATTAAGAGATAGGAAGAAAAGAGGCATGAGTGTGTATATAGACAGGTGCTGCAAGCCCCTGTAATCAGAACAGGATGCAGGTAGAGAATTCTGCAGAGCAATGACTAGAGTGAAACTAATGAAAAGAACAAAAGGATGCGACATTGTGATAAAGTGACTGAGGGGAGTCAGGGAGAGGATGGGAGTTGTTAAGATGAACACCCACTGTGTCCACCCTGTTTAAAAGAGTGAATGTGGTGGTTCTGCCGCTCCCCCTCCACACACGAGAGGTGCAGTCCACCAGAGGAACACAACACCTTTGTACAAAATCAGCAACAGTGTAGAGTCAAAGGCAGCACGGATGTACAGAATCAGCATCAGTGTAGAGTCAAAGGCAGCACGGATGTACAGAATCAGCAACAGTGTAGGGTCAAAGGCAGCACGGATGTACAGAATCAGCAACAGTGTAGGGTCAAAGGCAGCACGGATGTACAGAATCAGCAACAGTGTAGGGTCAAAGGCAGCACGGATGTACAGAATCAGCAACAGTGTAGGGTCAAAGGCAGCACGGATGTACAAAATCAGCATGAGTGTAGGGTCAAGGGCAGCACGGATGTACAGAATCAGCATGAGTGTAGAGTCAAGGGCAGCACGGATGTACAGAATCAGCAACAGTGTAGGGTCAAGGGCAGCACGGATGTACAGAATCAGCAACAGTGTAGGGTCAAAGGCAGCACGGATGTACAGAATCAGCATCAGTGTAGAGTCAAAGGCAGCACGGATGTACAGAATCAGCAACAACGTAGGGTCAAAGGCAGCACGAATGTACAGAATCAGCAACAGTGTAGGGTCAAAGGCAGCACGGATGTACAGAATCAGCAACAGTGTAGGGTCAAAGGCAGCACGGATGTACAGAATCAGCAACAACGTAGGGTCAAAGGCAGAACGGAGGGAACTCACAATACCCAGAATCCAAGAAGATGATTTCACCAGAGAGGCAATGTGATCCTTCCAAGATAGATCACAAGAAAAACAGACCCGAGGCTATTGAGGGATGATAAAGAATTGAGATGTGTGTTACTGAAGGCCGCGGGTGATTGTGTGGAAGATTGCGGCCACCTGAACGATGGCGGAATGGAGTTTTTGAACCAGTATTGATCCTTACCCTCATCCATAACTCCTGCCTTTGCCTACTCCCTCACCCGTCACCCTTATCTTTCGTTTTCACCCTTACTCTCACTTTCACCCATTACACTTATATATTCCTTATCTCTTAACTCTCATTCACACCTTAATTCATACTTGCACTTTCAAACTCATCTTTGCTCATCTCTCTCTCTCTCTCTCTCTCTCTCTCTCTCTCATCTTCGCTTCCATCTCCCCCTCTCATCCACTCTATGCACCTTCATTTTGTTTTATTGGTAATCAACATTAATTTACTGTTTTCTTTTTTCCTCCATTCTCCCTTTCTTTAATCTTTTCCCCTCTCATTTCCACGTTCGCCAATCTCACCTTCCGGTCTTCGTTTTCTCTTATATTTATTTCATACCCCCCCTTCTCTCTCTCTCTCTCTCTCTCTCTCTCTCTCTCTCTCTCTCTCTCTCTCTCTCTCTCTCTCTCTACTCCCATGGGCCAACTCCAGCTCGCAATTACCTTAGCAGAAAGAAAAAACTCTTGTTTGATCAGATCCCGAGTTCTTTTCAGATTAATTAAAACAAGTGGCTGGAAAAATCTCGCGAGTAGTTTTAACAGCTCTCTCTCTCTCTCTCTCTCTCTCTCTTGCTTTGTAATTTTTTTTAATATCCAGGGTGTGGTAAAATTTGGATAGCTTGCATATAGTGTAAAGCGGTTTTAGAATGACGTAGTTAAAAAGGGAAGGAAAGTTAGTTTATATAATTATGTAAGTGTATGACACGCAGGAGGACGGCTGGGCCTTTGGGATCGGACTGTGTGTGTGTGTGTGTGTGTGTGTGTGTGTGTGTGTGTGTGTGTGTGTGTGTGTGTGTGTGTGTGTGTGTGTGTGTGTGTGTCCTGTACGTGTCATTAGATTCTGTAAAAGTGCAAAGACAGGCGAGGTGTGGTGAGGTTAGCAAGGAAGGGTGAGGGAGGAAAATAATATGAGGTCAGTGCCTTATTTCACAGTGATACCGTGAAGTGTTCAAAGCAGTGAATTATGCCCACCTACTGAATGTGTTGACTGTGAGGGTATAACACTGATAATAGGGGAAGGGAAGGGCAGGGCAGGGGAGGGAAGGGAGAGGAAAGGAAGGAATGGAAAGGAAAGGAAAGGAAACGAAAGGAAGGGAAAGGAATGTGAGGTGAGAAAAGCAGCCACTATCATCACATCATCATCATCATCATCATCATCATCATTTAGCAGCAATTAAAAACATCACCAACAGCACCACTACCACCACCATCACTATCTTTTCCACACAGACAGGCTTCAAAAATAACACTTTTATGACATACTGAAGACATACAGACCATCATCATCATCATTACATTTCCCTGGAAGAAGGAAGGCTGCACACTACCTTTGATGTAATATTGAGCACATGTACACACACTCTCCTCTCATCATCTGGCATACATATTACAATACCTTCCACCTTCAAAGCCAGTCATTCATTTTTCAGTCGGGCAGCTTTTCATCTTTTACACTTCTCTCTTCTCTTTTACAGGCTTTCCTCTCATTTTCTCTTCTTTCCTTCTCTCTTCTCGCAAATCATTTTTCCCCCTTTTTTTCTACACTATTCATCTGTTCCCCAATTCGTCTTTTTTTTCCTCTATATTATCGCTATTTTTTCTCTGCATGTTCATTTTTACGGGGCATATTGTCTATGGTTTTCTCATCACTCCTCTTGTCTTATCTCATTTCTTGTCCCTCTTCCTAATTTATCTTTTATAATTTCTTTGTTCAACTTGCCTTTCTTCTGTACTATTGTCTTCCAGGTTTCATACTGGAAGCTTCTCTTTTCCTCTCTCTACACAGTCTATTATTATTATTTATTTATTATTATTATTATTATTATTATTAACACTTACTCGAGGTAGTGCTGCTCTCGAGTGTCTGCCCTTTCCTCTCCATCCTTCTTTCCTTCCATTCTCTACTGTCTTTCTTTCCTTCATTCTTTCTTTGTCCTTCTGCCTACGGGTGACTTTACACTCCCTCTTCTGTCTTTCATTCCTTCGTTCTTTCCTCTTCCTTCAGCCTGTGGGTGACTCTACACTGAGTGATAAGCCAAATGGAGTCAAATGGTTTCGATGCACCAGGAAACCATTTACTACTCTGGGTGGTAATCATATAACCAAATTTTGGCGCCTGGTGGTTTAGTGGGTAATTACTGCGCTCCAATCGGATTGAGCCGGTGAAGGTTTATATCCAAGGAGTGGTTGGGGTTGATTGCTCATGTAATGCCACTCAGGGATGAGTGAGGTTGGTCACTCATCTTAAATGTCGGGACCAACTGCCTAGCCCTGGGCTCCTACGCTCCTCATGGGGCAATGTAGGACTGATGATGGATGGTTTATTATTATTACTATCACACCGTGGGTAGCACCCCGTATGTTCCCTGGTCTAAGTCCTCTCAGTACCAAACCCTCCCACCAGCTCATATCTGGCTGCGGGTTGGCACAAGTGAGTTGCATTTCGTTGCCCGTTCTCTGTTCACCATTTTGTTACAATACATACCAAATTCCACAAATCTAATGTGTGTGTGTGTGTGTGTGTGTGTGTGTGTGTGTGTGTGTGTGTGTGTGTGTGTGTGTGTGTGTGTGTGCAGCTTTATTCTATTTCAGTAATAAATTAAAAATTATTATTATTCTCTCCGATAGGGAGAATATATTTTCATCCGTTTGTTTGTCAGTCTGTCTGTTTGTCAGCAGGATTTCTCAAAAACTAAAAAGAGAGATTTGGGTCAACTTTGGTGGGTAGACAGCCCATGTCCCAGGGAACAATCGATTAACTTTTGGGACCGATCCTGATTGTATTACAGATTCTGGATCCGGAAAACACTCTTGTGAAACACTAATCAGTGATGAGAAACCCTAACCCATTATGACGAGTGGCTTGGAAATGACGTTGCCCTTGTTGGAGAGATGCGCTCCACTGA
>NW_027642878.1:305000-325000 GCF_032717465.1 Coenobita brevimanus
TTTATGTCGGATCGGCTGAGGTATTTCTGATCCTCTTTGCTTACAATCCCCTTTACCACAAGTCAGGAGTCTTTCACGTATTCCTCTGCCCATACCCTATACTATATTCTGAATATTTATGTAACACCGAAACATACAGCTGTGGACTGACAGTAAATATTGCAGGAGGAGGAGGAAGGTATAGGAAAGCAGGAGGATAGGAGATGGAGGGTGTTGGAGATCTGGAAGGTAAGAAAAGAGTAAGATGCTAAGACAGGAAGAAGGAAGAAAGGAGGGAGCAAGAGACAGGGATGATGGATGAAGAAAAGGAAGACAGTACGGAGGAAGGGTGGAGACCAGGGAGAAGAAAAGGATAAGGGCAGAGGAACCGAGAAGCAAATGAGGGAGAGACTCAAGGAGAAGAGGAGGAAGGGTAGGAAAACAGGAGCAAAGAAGACTGGCAGGAGGAGTGTGTCAAGGAATGGAGGTAAGGATGTAGTGGTGAGGGGAAAGTGTACAAGGACTGGAAGGAGAAGGGAGTGTAGAAAAAAGGGAAGACAGCAGGATAATAACTGGTGTTTTAGAGGGAGAAGAATGAGGGTGAAGGAGGCTAGAAGGTCAAGAAAACAGGAGGAAAGGAGGATGGAAGGAAAACAGGACGGGATGTAGGATATAAGGAAAACATGTAGGACTGTAAGAGACAAGGAAAAAAGAATGGAAGAAGAGAAGGCCACACAAAGAGACAAGAGGAGGATGGTAGGAAGACAGAAGAGCGGCTGTACAAGACAAGGAAGACAGGAGTGTGTGAAGGAAAACAGGCTGAGATGCCAAGGCAAATTGTACATCAGGCACAGACGCTACTGCTGGGCTAATGACCTCACACTGAGCACACCCTGAGGAGGAGGAGGAGGAGGAGGAGGAGGAGGAGGGATACTACTCCTACTACTACTGATAAAACAATAATAATAATAATAATAATAATAGTAAAGTGTGGAGGGAGTGGAGGCTGGAGAGGGGAAAAAGGAAGGGATAGGGGATGAGCGGGATGGGTAAGGAGGGAGAGAGAGGAAGGGAGAAAGTGTGGAGGAGGAGAATTAAGTGGGGACGGGAGGGGAGGGGAAGAGGTGGAAGGAAGGAGGAGAGAGATGGAGGAAGTGGAGGTAAAAATGGGAGAAATGGAGTTCCCCCGAGCTAAGCCCTGTATTGGACTATATAGCCCCGCTAGGGTTACAGGAGGGAGCTACCCCTCCCGGCACGGCAGCCCGGGCGAGGCTCGAACTTGCAATCCCCCGATCCCAAGTCCAGCGCGCTACCACTGTGCTACCGCGCCCCCCTAAGTGGAGGTAAGAGGATTAGCAAGAGAGAAGGAAGATTAATAGGAGAGGTATGCACGAGGAAGCTGCCAAAATATTAGCGCCTCTTCCTTCACTTTCTCTCTTCCTCTCCTTTTTTTCTTAATCTTTTTTTATATTCTTTCCTCATTGTTTCTTCTTCCTCCTCTTTCTTCTCTTCTTCCTCCTTTTTACTTATTTTTAAATTTCTTTTCAATTACTTCTATTTTCTTCCTCTAGTTCCTTCATACACTCTCTTGCCCCTCTTCTTCTTCAATTCGTATTTTCCTTCCCTCTTCTGTAATTTTCCCTCCCTTCTTTCTATACTACCACCCCGCCCACCCACCCACCCTCCCTTCTTTCTATACTACCACCCCGCCCACCCACCCACCCTCCCTTCTTTCTATACTACCACCCCGCCCACCCACCCACCCTCCTTCCTTCCCTCCGTCCTCCTTTTCTTCTTCCCTTTCTTCCCATCTTCCTTTCTCCCTCCCTTTCATTCTTTCTTCTTCCTTCCTTCCTTCCAGTAATTTTTCCCTCCGTCCTCCTTCATTTCCTCCCGCCATGCCGCACACGTACACACTTACACGGAATATGACTTACATGACATCCTACCTACACAGCCACTCCTGAACGCAACTCCCATTACCGTAAGTAGGAATGAGCCCTTCAACGTGTACTTACGCCGGCACTTACACGCTGGGTGGTTTACGAGAGAGAGAGAGAGAGAGAGAGAGAGAGAGAGAGAGAGAGAGAGAGAACAAAGGAGGAGAAGGAGGATGGGGAGATGGTGGAGAAGGAAAATTGAGAGGTAGAGAGGAAGGAGGAGAAGGTGATGTGGAAGAAGAAAGGGAAGTAGTGATAGTAACTGTGTGGGAGGGGGAGTAACTGTGTGGGAGAGGGAGTAACTGTGTGGGAGGGGGAGTAACTGTGTGGGAGGGGGAGTAACTGTGTGGGAGAGGGAGTAACTGTGTGGGAGAGGCAGTAACTGTGTGGGAGGGGGAGTACCTGTGTGGGAGGGGGAGTAACTGTGTGGGAGAGGCAGTAACTGTGTGGGAGGGGGAGTAACTGTGTGGGAGGGGCAGTAACTGTGTGGGAGGGGGAGTAACTGTGTGGGAAGGGGAGTAACTGTGTGGGAGGGGGAGTAACTGTGTGGGAGGGGGAGTAACTGTGTGGGAAGGGGAGTAACTGTGTGGGAGGGGGAGTAACTGTGTGGGAGGGGGAGTAACTGTGTGGGAAGGGGAGTAACTGTGTGGGAGGGGGAGTAACTGTGTGGGAGGGGGAGTAACTGTGTGGGAGGGGGGTAACTGTGTGGGAGGGGCAGTAACTGTGTGGGAGGGGCAGTAACTGTGTGGGAGGGGCAGTAACTGTGTGGGAAGGGGAGTAACTGTATGGGAGGGGCAGTAACTGTGTGGGAGGGGCAGTAACTGTGTAGGTGTAAAGGACCAGTTCAGCACCTGGTCGGTCAGAGTACCCGCAAGTTATTACATCATCTTTATCGTACTCATTAACAATTAATACTATACCCTTTTTACTCTAACCTGGCCTAAAATTATCACATCCCCATCTTGGTTGTTGATTTGTAACAGTAGATTGACATTGCAATATGATGCTTGTCATGAAGAAGTGCTATGGAATGGATACTGAGCCGTAGCATTGTCTTTTCCTGTCACTGAGCTACGTGAAATAAGCTGCAAAAGGACGAAAATCTAGGCCAAGTTAAAGTAAAGGAATGCTAATGGAATTTCTGGCGTAATTATTAAATACCAATGAAACGTGTTTTGCTGATAACTATGTTAGAAATATACATACTGTTAAAGCTGACACGTATACACGTGGCCTAATGAAGTGTATAAGCAAAGCTACATGTATACACGTGGCATAATGATGTGTATAAGCAAAGCTGACATGTATACACGTGGCATAATGATGTGTATAAGCAAAGCTGACATGTATACACGTGGCATAATGATGTGTATAAGCAAAGCTGACATGTACAGTATACACGTGGCATAATGAAGTGTATAAGCAAAGCTGACATGTATACACGTGGCATAATGAGGTGTATAAGCAAAGCTACATGTATACACGTGGCATAATGAAGTGTATAAGCAAAGCTGACATGTATACACGTGGCATAATGAAGTGTATAAGCATCCCTGACCCAACCACAAATTAACTATTCGCAGCCACAAAATATCCAGTTAAACATCCCATATTATCCAGTTAAAAATCTCATAATATCCAGCTAAATATCCCGTAACATCCAGCTAAAACTCCCAGACTAAATCATCATCACACTTAGAAAATTACATGTACGACACCGGCACGTAGGTAGGTAAGCGCTATCACAGCTGAACCATTCACTAACTGAACACCGATAATAACTGCCTTACTTCTAACATCGAACTAAATACCACGTTAAGAAATGAACAAGTTTGACATGGGAAGGAAGTTACAGTAAGTGGTAATCATCAAACACCGTGCGCTCACTAACTGGACCAAGATCAAAATGGCTGACCTTGGCGGTGGCGTCGGGGTGGCCGGCCAGTCCACCTCGCGTCCTCAACGACCTCAGGCTGGCACCATCTCTCCTCCACACCTTGAGACCCACGCCACCACCCGGCCAACGACGGCCAGCCACTCGTGTTCTTGAAGATGACGCCAACACGCTCGGAAGACGCAAATCACTCAACAAATAAAATACTTCGTCTGCAGTGGTGCCCGGGGTAAGAGAGGATGGTGTGTGGGAGCAGGGCAGGTGGCAGGGCTGACAACTTTTCCGGGTCAAAGCGTCAACATCCCACCAGTCCACACCACTTTCTACGCATATCACATGTAATCACACATGCTACTAATTAATTTCTAAGCATACGAGTATGGGGCATAAAGAACATATTTATCTACGAATTTTATGGACAACAAAACTTCCGCGTCCATCTGAAATACTGGTACACCTGATGCTTTGGACATGCGCGGTGCAGCAGCGGGTTTCAAGATGCTACCGATCTAATCTAAAAGCACAGCTAACTAGACCATATAAGCCATTTCCCACCTGCAATATACGTATAGATTTTACAAATATATAATTATAACACGAAGAGATTGTTAAAATATATAATGAGTATTGGTATAATACGTATATTTAATCATATTAAGCAACCACGCCTGTCCACACTCTCAACTCACCGAATGCCGTGCCGGGAGTGGTAGCTCGCTCCTGTAACCCTAGCGGGGCTATATAGTCCAATACAGGGCTTAGCTCGGGGGAACTCCATTTCTCCCATTTTTCAACTCACCGAAGAATAGGGGGAAGGGGGAGGAGGAGGGGTGGGGTGGGGGGGTGAGATCCAACTGCATCTGTTACGTTTTGTTTCATTACTCATAGTGACAAAGGCACGCGCTTGCTGGTGTGAGGCGTGAACGATAAAGCAGCCTCAGGGCAAACTTGGTGGAGGACTGAGGACAAAGCTACCTGCCGAAGAGACGAACGATCAGTACCCATTTGTGAACGATGATTACCATGAAGACTGGGTATCTTTCACCTGGTGTTTTATTTTTCGTAAAGATTCGCATTCGGCACAACTGATAGTGGATAAATATTTAAGCGTTACACCAGTCTAACATGATCTTCATATCTTTAAGTGATACACCTGTTAATATGAAGAGCTTAAGTTCAGGAGAGAGAGAGAGAGAGAGAGAGAGACAGAGACAGAGACGAAGGAAGAAGGGAGGGGAAAGGCAAATGGTGGGCATAAAAATGGAGGGAGGGAAGTAAGAGAATGCATACGAAGGAGGGAGACAAAAATACGAATAGAAAGGAAAATAAGAAGAAAAAGGCCTTCTGGAGGAGGAAGAGGGAGAGGGAGGAATAATATAGAGAGGGAAAACGTGAAGGAAGGAAGATGGAACTGGGAGGAGTGAAAATAAAAACGAGGGAGGAGGCCGTAGCACGGGCCGAACAGGGTAGTACTCCTGCGGGGAATGGGAATGCTGGTGATAGGGAGAGCTGGAGCTCTTGTTTCACTAGCTATCTAACCATCCCCCTTTGCTGACCTTTTCAGTGTGACAGTAACATGGAGAGTAGACCAGCATACTCTTCCAAACATTTCCTCTAACTATCTATGCACCACACCACATGCACTTTACATTTCACACAACGTATCCCAGAAAGAAATATACAGGGAAAAGTGAAAGGAAAACTGAGGTTGACCAGACGAGGCCAATGTTATGGTGGCCGGTGCTAGTGAAATCCCTCCTAACCATGTCTAATTTGTACTAATCTCACTAATCCTACCCATATCTGTCCTATTTCAACTTCACCTAACCCAAACCAACCTAATCACATCTAAACCAATTTAATTTTACCCAGTCTCACCTAAATTATCAATATTTGCTCGAATTGAACTCCGCCTGTCCTCGAATGACCTAATCCAACCTTAATTAACCCAACTTAATCTAACTTAATCTCACCTAACCCAGTCTAATTGTATTTAACCTCACAATCTCCCCTAACCTTGCCATACCTAACCTAACCTATTCTGACGCTGCCTAACCCTATCTAAAGCGACCTAATCTCACCCAGTCTAACTTAACGTAACAATACCTGACCTAACCCAAACCAGCCAAGCCTAAAATGACATAATCCAACCTAATCTAACCCAGCCTAACCCAACCAAATAAAACCCAACCCAAAACCTATCAAAACCGACGTATTCTAAAGCAATCTAACCTAATCCGCCTATATCTAGTCGAACTGAACCCAACCCAACCAAAAATTACCTAATCAGACCAAACCCTGCCCAAAGTGACCTAACCTAACTTTCGATCGGCTATATATTCGCTAAGAAATTTTGCTGCCTAAAAGTCTACGGATGTCACATTCCAAGTTTCGCCCGTTCTGTGTACTTGTATGAGAGAGAGAATATGTGTGTGTGTGTGTGTGTGTGTGTGTGTGTGTATGTGTGTGTGTGGGTTTGGCGTTCCGTGTGTGCAAGAGATAGAAAAACCCAACTGTCGGTGTGAACCAAAAGGCAGGAGTGGCCATAAAGAATTTTCATGTACACCATTGGGGCTCCTCCACGTGATTCATAGGCAACGCCTTCGCCATCAGACGTGATACCGTTATAGGAGATCCCTGGCCACAACAGACCTACTCGCCACAGCAGACCTACTACCCACAGCAGACCTACTCCCAACAGCAGACCTACTCCCAACAGCAGACCTACTCCCAACAACAGACCTACGCCCCACAGCAGACCTACTCCCCACAGCAGACCCACCCTCACAGCACACTCAGGCATATGTGTAGCTCTGGTGGGCTAGAACAGTAAATGCTTCTGTTATACAAGACCCCTGGCCATTGGAATCCTTCTCTACTCCAGTGTATGCCTGGTGCGATAAAGCTGGTTCCTGCAGCCTTTAAGATAAGTACATATGAAGTGCCATTGAAAAGAGGTGTAGGTGCTGCCTCGTTTGTATCTTCATAGTGTTCCACCAGGTCGTCGGCAGATGTCTAGGATGCTACTGTGAGAAACATCGAGATCAATGGTTCATCCTGTTACAACATTCCTTATACCTGGCCCCTGCAGTACCTTTGACAAACAGTACTCCCTTTACCTGGCCCTTACAGTACTTTATTTACCTGGTCCCCACAGTACCTTTCACAGCAGTCCCTTTACCTGGCCCCTGCAGTACCTTTGACAAACAGTAGTCCCTTTACCTGGCCCCTGCAATACCTTTGACAAACAGTACTCCCTTTACCTGGCCCCTGCAGTACCTTTGACAAACAGTAGTCCCTTTACCTGGCTCCTGCAATACCTTTGACAAACAGTAGTCCCTTTACCTGGCCCCTGCAATACCTTTGACAAACAGTACTCCCTTTACCTGGCCCCTGCAGTACCTTTGACAAACAGTAGTCCCTTTACCTGGCCCCTGCAGTACCTTTGACAAACAGTACTCCCTTTACCTGGCCCCTGCAATACTTTTGACAAACAGTAGTCCCTTTACCTGGCCCCTGCAGTACCCTTCTGTCTACCACCAAACTGCTAGCCTCACGTACTCTCATCATTCGTATGCTGCTGCACTACCTTATCCTGTACTCCTGTCTCCCTACATACATTCTATCACACCAAGCCCCACCATACATACTCAGCTGCCCTTTTGTGCACTCTTCGGCTCACCTTCCCCAACTGCCTCTGTTTTTGAGCTAAAAATCTTCCTGTTGTTTCTGTTTCACTGCCTGTTCTTCTAGCTGGAGGGATTATATAGTGTTCTTTAAATCTTCACTAATGACGGCAAGGTTAAGACACACACACACACACACACACACACACACACACACACACACACACACACACACACAGTATGTAAAAAAGAAGTCCCCACCAACATTAATTAAAGGGAGCGAGAAGGCCTGAAGGTGGCCGATAATTTTACAACCTAGTCTTCCCAACACAACACTAGCGGTCGCACCTCATTATGTAGGAGTCTGTGTCGCCCTGCTCTTGCCTGACACACACCCATATCTCAGTCCCTCGTACACGTTGACCAAGGGCCTCACTACGAAGAAGTCTGTGTCACTCTGCTTTAGACTGACACACACCCATATCTCAGTCCCTCGTACACACCAAGAACCTCACTGTGCCGCAGTCTGTGTCGCCCTGCTCTAGACTGACACACACCCATATCTCAGTCCCTCGTACACGTTGACCAAGGGCCTCACTACGAAGGAGTCTGTGTCACCCTGCTCTTGCATGACACACACCCATATCTCAGTCCCTCGTACACATTGACCAAGGGCCTCACTACAAAGGAGTCTGTGTCACCCTGCTCTAGTCAGCCACATCTCAGTCTCTTGTATAAGCTGAGCATGAAGGACGCATTATAAAGGAGTCTGGCGTGTAGACATACTGCGAGGCGTAAGGGAAGGGAATACTGAATTTCCGATCAGAGAGAGAGAGAGACAGACAGACAGACAGACAGCGACGCCAGATTTCTCATTCAATTATCCAACGGAAAACGCGACACCAATCATTACAGACAGACACTAAACCCAGCTCTAACGGCCTTCAATAAGAGTTAATGATGTAATGACGAGAAGACCAGAGGCAACTGCACAAATAATGGAGTCCTGCGTAAGACTCGTTATTTGATTTCTTCTCTCTCTCTCTCTCTCTCTCTCTCTCTCTCTCTCTCTCTCTCTCTCTCTCTCTCTCTCTCGTACCTTAGCAGTAGTTTCTATATTAATGATTGGACACACAGACAGATAGATAGATAAACAGATAGATACATAGATAGCTAGACATTTAAGCTTTCTACCCAAACCAGAGTCACAGCATCCCACACATATAAGATCAGTTTTATACCAAATAAGAGACGCCTATAAATTCACAGTATAGCTGTTGCCTGGGCTGGTGTCTTTAGCCTCACATTAACTGAAGACACTGAGGCCCAGGGTGACTCCACAGCAATTAGTGTCAGCCAGAGAGCACTAAACACGTGTGAGAGAGCTGCAGAGACACGACCACCAGGCTCTGAGATGACATATAGTTATTAGTGTCAGCCAGAGAGCACTAAACACGTGTGAGAGAGCTGCAGAGACACGACCACCAGGCTCTGGGATGACATATAGTTATTAGTGTCAGCCAGAGAGCACTAAACACGTGTGAGAGAGCTGCAGAGACACGACCACCAGGCTCTGAGATGACATATAGTTATTAGTGTCAGCCAGAGAGCACTAAACACGTGTGAGAGAGCTGCAGAGACACGACCACAGGCTCTGAGATGGCATATAGTTATTAGTGTCAGCCAGAGAGCACTAAACACGTGTGAGAGAGCTGCAGAGACACGACCACCAGGCTCTGAGATGGCATATAGTTAGCCTTTGAGAGAAAATAGGAGAGACTTTGCAAGAGTCTAAACGCAAGAGTAAAGTTAATTAGCTGGTCACACATTCTCCCGGCGACCGTGTTATGTTCATCATGAATACTGCACTGAAGGCTGACCCGAGACTTCATGCACTGAATTAAGTTAATGAAGGACAGATAGACAGACAGACAGATAGACACAGAAAGATTGACATTTGTAGATATTGATGTGTGTGTGTGTGTGTGTGTGTGTGTGTGTGTGTGTGTGTGTGTGCGCGCGCGCGCGCGTCGATATCAAAAAACATTCTAAATAACATATAGGAGAAAGCTAAGGTATAATAAGCAGTATAAACAGCTGATGAACTGGTGCAACGATGCTTCCCATGCCACATAGCCAGCAGCCTCTCAGTGCACCCCAAACCATCCCAATCTGTTCCCTCGTCCATTCCAGAGCGACAGTTATAAGAATGGGTGAAGATTTTAGTGACAAGAGAGAGACGTCAAGATGGGGAAAAAGCCTACTGTCTGATAGAGAATGACATCTTGGGAGGCCTGTGGAATTCTTGGTTGTGGAGAGAGTGACTGGGTGTAAAAATATGTCCTTGCATGTGTTCCTCGTTTATATGTTTAGATTTGGTATGACTGAAAGGGAGTGATATACAGATATTAAACAACTGGGACGATGGCGGACAGAAAATGATGAGTGTGCAGAAGAACTGTAATTGGGGGAGAGAGAGAGAGAGAGAGAGAGAGAGGTCACTGGGTCAAGTAGGCAGACAGGATCACAATGAGGTATAATGACGCCCCAAACATATTATCGCGTCTCACCAGTCTACATTCCACACAGCCTCTCTGATCTTTAAGCAAAAAATAAAGCCTAACTAACAACAAGAAGAAAGTATAAGTTGGCTATTCATGCTTCAAGTGAAATGGAAAAGTAATCAGGAAGTTCAATAAAATTTTTCCTGAATATTATGATAAATGAAACTCTCACTGGCAGAAATGATCCATGATTTTTACATTCATGACTAATGTGATGGTCTTGGTAGGGATTTTTTTTTCTTATGTCCTGCGGTTTGTTGGAAGGTCATATAAGACTCCTTTGTTTTCATACCCACAAACTGTTCCTTGCCCCAGCCTGGTTTGGATCTCAGGCTATTTGGGACCACAGCCCACTGCTATTTCCATTTTACCCATAGAATCCCGTAGCTTAAATATTTGCATGAAGAATGAATCGAAACCTATTCATCTGACAGGATATTCTGGTTCCCGTTGCTACCCACCCCATGATGGGGAATAACTGGCAAAATCATCTAATATATTACCACTACGCCGGGAATCGAACCCGGGACTCTCAGGTGAGAGCAAGGCAGCAAACCACTACACCACGACCAGGTAAAAGTTGTCTCACATTGTCACAATCTTGTAACCAATGCCCCTCCGCCCCCACTGTGGGCATGGAGAGGATGAGATAACCCCCTGGCACTCGGGCAAGTAGATGCTTTTAATCTATCCCAAGCACTTATGGCAAGTCAGAATGATGAGAGAAACCTGTATTTTACACAGGAAAAATCATCCAATATATTACCACTAGGCATAATGGTAATATATATATTGGATGATTTTTCCTGTGTAAAGTACAGGTTTCTCTCATCATTTTAACTGGCAAAACTTGATCTACAACACATAACTTTGGGCTCTAACCCAGTTGTGCTTGGAGATTTAATACTAGGTTCGGTGGAGACAGAGAAGTGAGGGCATGTAAACGTGTGTGGTGTGTTTCGTGGGAAAAGTCAATTAAATAGAGACAGATATTCCTGGAAGTTCATATTTCGAGCCCATTCATATGAAACAGGCTGCAGACTGGTACACAGACAGACAGATGGGTAGAAAAGTTCAGAGCTAACTGTGCCTCACCTCCATATCTTTAACTTTCTCTGCCTCAGCCTCCCCTGCCACCTGTCTCGTATGATATAAATCGGATAGTCCTTCAGCCCGTCCCCCCGCTTCCCTCTTAAACAACATCCACCTCAGCATCAGACACCTGCACTGCCAACTTTTACTCCCACATGCGACGCTGACGAGAAGCCTACACGTGGTGGCATTGTGTATCCTGGGTGGAGCGAAGCAGCTGTAGCGTCTACCCCAGACCCAAACTTCCTCATATTTCCCTACGCACTGCCGTGGGGAAGGGCCCTGATTCGATCCTGGTTAGGCGCTGTATACAAAGCGGTACCGGATCCCTACATGGTGTCTGTACTTCGTATGGTACTATACCTGTAAGAGGGCCCCACAAAAGCAGTTGTTTACCTGTGGTCCACGGGAGTGTTTGGCAAGACAGACCTGGGTTAAACAACAGCAACAACTCACATCTGAGAAAGTTGAAAGACGGACAGGCAACGCTCTTACCAATCCTAGGCTCCTATAACTCACTACCAGCTGAACAAATCATCTGAATAGACAGCTAGTGTTGTTCCTGCCATGAGTGAGTGACATTATACCCACCATCAGTACACAGGCCACCTGCACTACCAAACTCTTACTCCCAAAGGGTTGAGAAAGTACAGAAGACATAATACACTCCTTTTAAACTAGCTTAGCTTAAAATTCCATACTCTCCATGCTGAATGTTGCGTTGTAGGGATACAATAGCACTAGAATATTATGCCTGTCGCGTAGAAATGCAAAGGACGTAGAACCGTATTATTGTCTTTTGCTGCAAATGGGCTATGTGAATTAAGCTGCAAAAGGACGAAGATCTGTGTCAAGTTAGAGTAAAAGGAGTACAGTCTCGTAAATAAGAAAGGCACTGAAAGTCACTGATATGTTGCCTATTGAAGAGATTTGGCCAATAATATTGCTATAAGTTTGACCTTATCTGATTTCCTTGCTTAGTAGGTTATAAATTGGATGCTTTATTAGTAAGATGAAACTTATTGTCTCTCCAAGGCCTGCATAAATTTCTTTCTCTCTACCTCCTAAGACGAGTGTGTGTGTGTGTGTGTGTGTGTGTGTGTGTGAGAGAGAGAGAGAGAGAGAGAGAGAGAGAGAGAGGCAGCTCCTGTCTCCCTGAACCAAAGATAATTCTAACACCATCAATATACTGCACATACCGGTATATAAAGACATGAATAAAATCGAATATTATCAAGACAACTCAATAGGAAGTAAAGTCAAGTGGGTTCAGTCAAGTGTAAGCGAGTTCATTTGCCAGATAGCAAGCGTCATCAAAATTCAGGACACGTACGACCACTAGAAGGAACAGTACGACCCCTAGGAGGCAAGAACGACCCCCTCTTCCAGTACACAGGACCTCCAGTTTGATGACTCCATGCCAGAGCACACACGACCCCAGTAGGCAAAGGACGACCCCCTACCAGAGCACACACGACCCTCAATAGGCAAGGAACAACCCCCCTTTCCAGACCCCCTACCAGAGCAAACACGACCCCCACTCTGACGTCCCCTACCAGAGCAAACACGACCCCAGTAGGCAAAGGACGACCCCCTACCACAGCGCAAACGACCACCACTAGGCAGGGAACAACACCCAACCAAAGCACTACACAAAAGTAATGATGGAGGAAATTTAGAGTGTAAAATGAAAGAGGGTTCAGATCTGTGCCCATCGAATACACGTAACTTATTAAGAAAGATGACCTATTTTTGCTACGTCGCAGTCTTACCCTCACTATACTCTTCCTACTCTAACTTGACCCAAAAACTTCCATCTGTCCAACTTCAATGCTGAATGGAACAATAGGTTATCGCAAGAATATGATGCTAGTCACGAAGAAGTGCTATGGCAAGGATGCGAGACGTAGCACGCTTTCTCTGGCACTGAGCTACGTGAATTAAGTTGCAAAGGGACGAGAATATGTGCCAAGTTAAATCCAAATACATCGGTAAGAGTGGCGACAACAACCTGTATATAAGAGGAAGAATAGGAGAGAAATTGGTGGTCATTCCCTAGTACCTTCATTAATCCAATCAGTATTAGGGGTTCTTCCTACCTTAAATACATTCAAGATGGTAAACTGGGAAAAATCAAACATCCCTGTGGTGAAGGGATTAAAACAAGAGTTGCGGAGATGAGTGAAGCTGGTTGTGTATAATGATGGGTGGAGTATTTCAGAGTCGATATATATGCAGATGATGCTGTGTTGCTTGCTAATAGTGCAGGGAATGTTTGTGGACTGCAAATGAGGTTTGTGCATGTCTGTTAGTGGCGAGAACTCAGTGGATATGTAGGTAAGAGTGAAGGAATGGTTGTGGAGGGAGTACAGTAACTCAAAGTGTTGTGTCAGTGAATGGAGAGACACTGAAAGAGCAAAAAAGCTTAACTACCAACGTAACCACCTGCAATATCCACTACACAATCTAACCATGATGTAAACAGTTGAACTAGTATTGAGAAGCAATGTAGCCGTCATCAGCATCATCATAATCATAATCGTCTGACCTTTTCTCCCCAATGAAAGATGGGGTTCAGCCTACAAGGAGAGACCAACACGAACGAGGCAGATCAATAACACACACACACACACACACACACACACACACACACACACACACACAAACACACACACACAAAACAGTAATATCTACTAAAAACAAGAACAGTCAGAGAGAAACACCGAATATGAACAGAATATGAATGCGACAATAAATCAAGGTATACCTGTATACAGTATACAGTAGATGGATAGAAAGACAAATAAATAAATATTCATAATACACAGATACATAGATAAATAAATATACATACACAGCTACATAAGTCGACAGATACACAGACAGACACAGAAAAACACTGGATAGACAGACACAGAAAGACAGGAACAGGGAAAAGAATATAAAGGAAAGAGCGATGATACGAAGAACTCATCAAAAAAATGCAATAACTGATCATAAGAAAATTATTTATACAAAGAGGGTGACTTTATATAACATGGGAAGGTGAGCGGGTGAGATGATTTTGTGATTACGGTACCAAAGCATGACGGTGCTCTCTCTCTCTCTCTCTCTCTCTCTCTCTCTCTCTCTCTCTCTCTCTCTCAACTCCTTTTCTTTTCTCTCTCCCTGACAAACTGGTACACAGGAGACAGAATTGTAAAATCTGATTGCTCTCTGCTTCAAGTATGTAATTTGATATCATTCTTATAGGGTGGAAACTGGTCTACTTGTGTGTGTGTGTGTGTGTGTGTGTGTGTGTGTGTGTGTGTGTGTGTGTGTGTGTGAGAGAGAGAGAGAGAGAGAGAGAGAGAGAGACCTCCCTAGCAGCTCTTCTTTGGCGATTTAGTTTGCATTTAATTCCTTACCATTTCCCCCCTTATTTCTTAAGTATCTGCAATATATCCCTGTATTTCCCCTATGACACTTCTCTACGTCCCTAAATTTCCCTAAAGATTCCCCCTATTGCCCCTAAAATATTTCCCATTACTTAGCAAGTCTCTCTCTGTCCTTATATCTCCCCTAAATCTTCCCTTTCTCTCCCCAAACACATTTCTCTTTGCCATTTACCCTCCCCATTGCCCCCATATAGTACCCCTACCTTCACCTTGGCCTAAATGAAAACAAAAGAAGCTGGAACAATGGGAATTGGGATTAGAGTTGGCACTTGAGTTGACACTTGAGTTGGGACTTGACACTTGAGTTAGCACTAGAGCTGACACTTTATTTGGCACTCGAGTTGGCAGTAAAGTTGTCACTTGAGTTGGTACCTAAGTTGGCACTTGAGTTCGGACCTAAGTTGGCGTTTGAGTTGGCTCTTGAGTTACCCTTAGAGTTTGGACTTACGTTCGCGCTTGAGATGTAACATAAGCTGACGCTTGAGTTGGTGCTTAAGTTAGCTCTTGAGTTGGCACTTACATTGGCACCTGAGGTGTAGCTTACGCTGCATTTGAGTTGGGACTTAAGTTGGCACTTGAGTTGGGACTTAAGTTGGTGCTAGAGTTTGAGTTAATTTGGCGCTTGAGTTGGGACTTAAGTTGGCGCTTGAGATTGGACTTAATTTGGTGCTTGAGTTGGGATTTAAGCTGGCCCTTGAGTTGAGATTAAGTTGGTGCTTGAGTTGGGGCTTAGGCTGGCACTTAAGGCTGGCACTTGAGGTTTAATTTTTCGCTTGTGATGTGACTTATGTTGACGTTTGAGCTGGGACCTAAGTTGGCACTTGAGTTTGTATGCTGTCACATGAGTTGGGACTTAGGTTGACACTTGAGTTGGGACTTAAGCTGGCACTTGAGTTGGGACTTAAGCTGGCACTTGAGTTGGGACTTAAGCTGGCACTTGAGTTGGGACTTAAGTTTCCCCTTGAGTTGACACTTACGTTGGGGCTTGATTCGAGACTTAGGTTGGCACTTGAGTTGGGGTTTCAGTTGGCACTGGAGCTGGGACTTAATTTTGCACTTCAGTTGGGATTTAAGGTTGTTCTTGATTAGGGACTGAGGTTGGCACTTCGAGTTGGTACTTAGGTTGACACTTGAGTTGGGACTTAAGTTGACTCATGAGTTGGAACTTAAGCTTTCACTTGAGTTTGGAATAATGTTGGCACTTGAACTGCAACATAAGTTGGCGCTTGAGTTGGGACTTAAGTTGACTCGTGAGTTGGGACTTAAGTTGACTCGTGAGTTGGGACTTAAGTTGACACTTGAGCTGTAACTTAGGTTGGTAGCCCCACACTCCCCCTGCCTGTCAGCTGGGATATACCGGTACGTACATATTGTCTTTCACACACTCTGAAGCCAAGGAGGGTTTTCAGTACTGCATCGACTTCATCTGCTCTCCCTCCCTGCCTGGAATATGAGGTGCACTTTGCCTTCACACACTAATGGCAGACACAAGCACACTATTAGCCTAGTAGCCACTACATCCTGCCAGTAAGCTAGGATATATATACTGCCTTCACACACTAATGGCAGACACAAGCACACTATTAGCCTAGTAGCCACATACACCCTGCCAGTAAGCTAGGATATATATACTGCCTTCACACACTAATGGGATATTTTGGATTATTGCACCAACTTCATTATCTCTTCCTATAAGCCACACACCAAGTGCCTTCGGCAATTATGATTCCAGGCTTGATTGGACACCGTCGGGGAAGAAGCCAGTTTTATTATCTGGTGCAGCACAAATCTGCCAAACCCTTACTCTTAGTTCTCTCTAATTGGGTTTACTGCGAAGATGGAGTTTCGGCCTGACCTGAACCCATGTCTACTCGGAATTGCATGAAATCCATAATATAGCTAATGTTAGTATGTGGCTGTAATTCTGTCATATGAACAACTGAGATAGAGTGAAATCAGACACATAAAACACTGTAATTATTACTAACACAGATACCGTATATTTGCAGTATTTCAAACGTATTTACTTCTCGTTCCTCTTCTAACTCCTTTGTTTTTCTCCTGCCTCATTTATCTATTACTCCAAGTATCCTATAAATCACAGCAGACTCTCCATGATCTCTCTCTCTCTCTCTCTCTCTCTCTCTCTCTCTCTCTCTCTCTCTCTCTCTCTCTCGTTCAAAGAGGAAAGAGAAATACGGAAGGCAGAACACAACGCCGGCAGAGCAATATCGGTGAAATATGACTCATGACTGCATGCCACCTGTACCCCTCCTCACCAGAGCCTTCAGATAATGCTTGAAGGTGAGGAGAGTGAGCTGGCAAACAACATAGAAATTAACCGATGATTACTGTAATTATCCCATCACCAGGCAACTCTGATTCACCTCTTCACCCCTGACCTCCTCGCCTCCCCTCCGCCTCCTGCCCTCCTAACACTTTCTTTGCACTAATTGCCTTTTACGGTTACTTTCCATGATTTGACTCTTTCTCTCTCTCTCTCTCTCTCTCTCTCTCTCTCTCTCTCTCTCTCTATTTGCAGCTTCCTTCACATAGCTCAATGATGGAAAAAGACAATACTGTGGCACTACATCCTTTCCATTGCACTTCTTCGTGACTAGCATCATATTCATTTTTCATCTATTGCTACAACTCAGCATTCAGGATGAAGCGACAGCAATTTAAGGCCAAGTTACTGTAAACAGGTATAGAAATCCTGCCCAAGTTAAAAAAAAAAAAAAAAAACTGTCTGGCTAGCTTGGTTTAAAACATAGTTAAGGGATTCATTTGAGAATTTGTGTGTGTGTGTGTGTGTGTGTGTGTGTGTGTGTGTGTGTGTGTGTGTGTGTGTGTGTTTTAATGTGTTTGACTCTGGCAATAAGTTTTAACAGCCTGTTCTCTTAGGTCCAGGAGTTCTACGTATCACACCCTTCCACATGTCACCACTCCGGCGCTAACACCCACCGTCAGTACTGAACACAAGCTAGAGCTGTCTCCTGAAAGACTGGTGTAGTGGTATTACGGGGGTATTTTTAAGATGTCTCAGCAGGACTTATGGTAGATCAGTAATGGCTACTTTAGGGATATTCAAACTCTCCAAACTGTTCCCTGCCCCAGCCAGGATTCGAACCCGTATCACTGGGACACAAGACCAATGTTTCAACTCAGCCACCGCCTCCCCTCTAGGACGGCAATACACTCCATCCACCTACATGACTCCGCCCTACTCCACCACGAAGCCACGCCCCATCATTCCACCACCTCACTGTGTGGAGGAAGGAAGGCGAAAGTGGCACTGAGGTGAGAGGTAGGCAGGAGGGGCTGAGAGCGAGGGGTGGAGACAAGAGCTTTGTAACTAGGACGGAGGTGAAGTGTGTGAGATGACCTCTGGCATTACTGTGAACGTGGCTACGGTGACTTGAAACAGTAGCTAAAGAAAGACTGTGTCTTACCATGTGAGTTTCTAGTGAAGCGCTATTCACGGTCCACCCTGTATTACTGAGAAAAAAGGATTGGCATGATGGATGGAAGACGACTGCTGGGTTTAATTAGTTATCTCGGGGAAATATATCGTGAGGATAAGTAAAAAGCAAAATCTATTATTATATTATCCACGATGACCCATAAATGTCATCCCATCCAGTTGCTATACTCATTTTACCTTAACCTGGCCCAGATCTTCGTCCCTTCGCAGCCTATTTCACGTAACTCAGTGGTAGAAAATGGATGCTACGACTGTTCATAGCACTTCTTCATGACTAGCACCATATTCTAGTGTTTATTATTACAGCTCTCTCTCTCTCTCCCCCTCTCTCTCTCTCTCTCTCACACACACACACACACACACAGTTCCCCCCCTCTCCCCAGTACAAAAGTTGCTTTATCATATTACTGAGAACTGGACTGAACTCCTTACAGATAACGTCTGCAATTATCACACCTGCCTCTTGCGCTGGATTTTCGCCCGGTACCTATCTATCTATTTATCTATCTTTTGCCAGACGCCTTATTCCCGTAAGGGGTGGCCACAGGTAAATCGCCTCCACATCGCCCTGTTCTCTGTTATTTGGCTGTCCTCCCTCCAACTCAAACATCTTTTTCATATATCTGTCCATCCCTCCATCTCATTCATGGTCTCCGTCTCCTCCTCTCCCCCTCCACTTTACTCTCATACACTCTTCATGCCAGGCTCACATTGTCCATCCTCTCCACAGGGCCAAACCATCTTAAAGTATTTCTCTTAATCACATTTTAACACCACAACCTTCCTTTATCTTCTCATTTGTCTGCCTCTTCAATTAACTCCAGAGTCTTCTAGTAACTCTTTTCCTCTGCTCTCACTCTTGGCTCTGACTCCTTCGCTGGATTCAGAGAGATTTAAAGCACATCCATATCGACCTCTCAATCAGGTAACAATACAGGACAAATGAAGATAATACCAAGCCAAGGAGCAGGACAGCCAAAGCCACATGATTAATTAGCTGGTCTTGTGTGGCGCAGCGAAGGTCCAAGAGAGTCCAGGGCAAGGAACAGTCTTTAGTCCAGTGTCAAGATAGTGCAGGTGTGTGTGTGTGTGTGTGTGTGTGTGTGTGTGTGTGTGTGTGTGTGTGTGTGTGTGTGTGTGTGTGTGTGTGTGTGTGTGTGTGTGTGTGTGTGTGTGTGTGTGTGTGTGTGTGACAGAGAGACAGAGAGAGAGAAACAAGCTACAGCCATCGCATTCTTCACACGTATATATAGCTCAAAAAGGAACCTCATTGTGAATTCGCACCTAAACGATGATACGTGGTCGTGTGATACATGGAACTGCGAGGCCTCAGGGAACAGACCATCTAACCTATGCTCAGAGTCGGAAGCATTGAGGAAAGTGGCTGTAAACACGTACAAGGCGGAGACAGCAAGGCCGCCAGAGTTCTCCTTATATGAACCTTTATGTAACGAGCCTGTAACACGCTAGGGTCGAATTGGGCAGTAAGGTAGGATGCTCTGGTGATTGTAGATGGGAGGAGGAAGGGAGGTTGGAGGAAGAAGGAAGGAGAGAGAGGGGAAAGGAAGGAGGAGGGAGAGGGGGGAGAGGGAGAGGAAGAAAGAGGGGGAGGAATGGGAAGGAGCGAGGGAGAAGGGAAGGAGCGAGGGAGAAGAGGAGGAAGAGGAAAAGGAACAGGGAGAGACAGGAAGCTAGAAGTGGAAGAGGGAAGAGACCTATAAGACAGGCTGAGTAAGGATGAGTAATAAGGAAGAGTAAGACAAAAGATGCTGAGGAAACGAAGGAAGGGAGGGGAGGAGAAAGTAGGAGGAGGAGGAATTAAGGGAAGAGAAAAGACGACGAGGAAGGGGAAGCGTGAAAGACGAGATGGAAGAGGGAGATGTGACAAAGAAAAAGATAGGGGAGGACTAGGGAAAGAAGCAGAGCGAGGTAGGAAAAGGAAAGAGAAGAAGGAATGAGAGGACGGAAGAACAAGAGGAAACAT
>NW_027642878.1:327500-335894 GCF_032717465.1 Coenobita brevimanus
TAAATGAAAACTGATGAAGTTGGTGGACAGGTTAGGTGAGAGAGAGAGAGAGAGAGAGAGAGAGAGAGAGAGAGAGAGAGGCAGACGGACAGAAATGCACATGACCTCCAGTGTTTTAAATGCAGTGTCCAGGTTTATCGAAATGAAAGGATCCTGAATTCTTTCCTTTTTTCCCTCATGGAACAATCTTAACATGCTTCTAGCCTTTGGTTCCTTCTTCCTTGCATAAAAAAGAGTATAGGCAAAATAAGAAGGTTTAGGATAGTCATGTCTAATGTTTTGGAACTGAGAGAGAGTAAGCTGACAGAGGCTCTGGCTGTATAGTCTGCAGCGATAAGAAAATTTAAAAATAAAGTTACGGTACTCATTCCACTGTGACATTAATCCATCCAACAGTCAATCCTTCTCGAGCACAGAGGCAACGCTATTACACCAGGCTATTAACTCAGCTGCAAGTGTGTCAAGGGAGCCTGGAGCACTGGAGTGTTGATGCATGTTTCCTTCCCCACGTTTCATCGTTTGGGTAACTCTATGCTGCTGACATCCCTCCCTTTTTCCCAGCTGTGTATTTCTCGTTATTTTTTTGGCGTCTCTTTAAGCGTGTTTAATTTACCACTCGGTTTTCTTACATACATTTTTCCTGGCTTGGTTGGCCATTTCAACTAAGATTTTATTTTAGAGAGATGGATATAGGTGAAAAGACAGGCTGACAGAGACACAATATTTGAGATAGATAGATGGAGAGAGAGAGAGAGAGAATGTGTGTGTGTGTGTGTGTGTGTGTGTGTGTGTGTAAGAACAAGTACACATAAAAGTGTGTGTGTGTGTGTGTGTAAGAACAAGTACACATAAAAGATAATAAATTGCAGTATCCATTTAGCTAATGCTCAAGTAAGAGATAGACAAACACTAAACAGCTGTGGAGAGTGACTTGAACAGTGCTGTGTGGAAAGACAGATGACGATGTGAAGCAAATGAATGATGCTTGAGATGAAGGCGTTGAGAATATATACGAGATAAATGATGCTGGCAATGACAGATGGCAGTGTACCTTACCGCTAACCAAGGCTAAAGCACTTCCAGGTTCATAGTATATTTTCCTGACTGATTTATTCTGGGAGTTATATAATTACCTTGTCTTCTACGTGACAAACAAACCTTGTCGATAGTAGAAGTATTTTAATAACATAACTGACAGACAGAGAGTTAAATCTGAAGTATCTAAGAAGCTCTAATGTAATATCCCCACAAAAACGTTTCTTCTTCCTCCACTCCCCACAAAACGTTTCTTCTTCCTCCACTCCCCACAAAACGTTTCTTCTTCCTACACTCCCCACAAAACGTTTCTTCTTCCTCCACTCCCCACAAAACGTTTCTTCTTCCTCCACTCCCCACAAAACGTTTCTTCTTCCTCCACTCTCCATAAAACGTTTCTTCTTCCTCCATCTCCATTAACACCTCCTCCTATGGGGGTGGATTACTTCGAAAAAAAAAAAAATGGCAGACAGTGACAGACAGATAGAAGTTAAGTTGCCAGTGTGCAGGCGTTAAGAAGCACTTATATAACAAGCCATAAAACATTACTTGCTCCTCCATATTCTCAATTAACCCTTCGTCTCCTCGCCACACCGCCACACGCCAACACCTTCCTCTGTTGGCATGACTTTGGAAAAAACTTGCCGACACAAAATTGCTTTACCAAGACACACACACGCAACTTTCCTCCCCACCATACACATACACGTACATGCACACATACATACACGTTCGCATATAGACACGAACATACAAAGGCATCGTTACACATGCACACACACACACAACAAACTACAACTACTACTGCTGCCACTATTGCTACCACCATTAATACTACTACCACTACTACTGGCCAAAGGTCGGTTCCAACAACACGTCTGGACCAACAAATCTAGACCAGTTCACGTCAAATGGTCTGAATACGAGAGATGGGCAGCTTGTGAAGAGTATCCTTATCTCTTGTTACTTAGAGATGCACTTTCAAAACAGGTACATGTCCCTTATCAGCAAAACTCTGAATTAAAACTGTGGGTTCCATGATGAAAATACCTTAAGATGATGAGATATAGAGCCAGGAGGGATCATTGCTTCATCTAGCTAGCTGTTACAAGTCTCAGGAAACCATAACCCACACTGAAAGCCAAATTAAGGCAACACAGCTACACATTTGCCAGATGAAAGATAGCCAGAATGAGTATTGGGATGCTGAGAGAGAGAGAGAGAGAGAGAGAGGTGTAAGTCTATGCAGATTATAGGTTTGGATTTGTCTTCGTTTACATATAAAATGGAGTGTTTTAAAGGTTGCGGATGTGGACTTGCAGTTTGGTCAATTTTTATTCAACACACACACACACACACACACACACACACACACACACACACACACACAGGAAATTTCATCTAACATTTACATTCGCCTCTGTGAATGAATACTTTTAGACTATCATAAGGTGTGTTTGTCTACTGGTAAATGTTAAATAATCTTCCTGTTTTTCTCTGTACCTCTAACACAAAACTCACCTCTAATTCCCTAACAAGTGGCCGTGCTTTCTCCTAGCTACAAAAAGTTGTACTGAATAGGCTACAATGAAAAAACACTCCCATCACCATAGTCAATAAAGGAATATACTTGTTAAGATACACTCGTACAAGATGACCAATATATAGAGCTCCACCAGAACTTCACGTACCTGTGTATGTCGGGAGGATGGCTCAGTCGGCTAATGTGGGCGTGGTTGTGGCAGTAGGAGTAGGAAATGAATCTTTGATGAGGGACAGATACTGGAGTGGAAAGTGGAGCGTTGTACATGGGCTATCTTGTGTGTCTGGAAGCGATACTGTAGGTTCACCCTAATCTGTTCTCCGTCCAAGTTTATTTTCAGCCAAATAAGAGAAGCCCGTAAATTAGTACAGATGTCCCCAGTGTTGTCAGCCCCACATTAACTTAAGACACTGGGACCCCGCGTGACTCCACACCAATTAGTGTCACTCGGAAAGCACTAAAGACAAGCGAGAGAACAACAGAGACACGACTAGCACTACCTGAGATGCTACCAGTTAGCCTTTAAGGGAGGGACGGGCAGCGTGGGAGCCTGTGTGAACGGGCAGTGAGTGAGAAATATTAGAGATCTGTAGAGGAGGGAAGAAGCCAAGGGCAGAAGAAATTAAACAGTTTTTACTCGAAAAGTTTACCACACACACACACACACACACACACACACACACACACACACACACACACACACAGGTGACAGCATGAAATGTGTGTGATGGTGTACATACGAGAGATGCTCGTGCTGATGATGGTCGTGGTGGAGATAATGGAAGACTTTGAAATGGTGATGAAGCTTGGTGGTGATGCGTACGGATAGGTAGAAGCTGACTAAGACAGGTGTGATGATGGTGAAGTGGTGAGAAAATCATGATGATGATAAACAGGGTGACAGAAGACGGGGGTAAGATGAAATAGTAGGACACTAAAGTAGTGACGATGATGATGATAAATTGCAGAACGTGAGCAGTGAGGAGAATGCAGATGGCAGGAAGGGTATGGTGAGTGGATGTGGGTGTTTTCAGACTGGGGTGATGCTGCCTAGATGTCAGTGGCGTATGGAAGTCCATGGAAAGGGTGGGTGGGCATAGGGGTGAATCCCTGTTTTTTTATTATTATTATTATTAGGGGACAAGCGAAGCCAGCTTCTACAGCTGGGGTATTTAGGGGGGCGCTGTAAGCCCCTCCAGGAAATTTTTTGAAAATCAAGCATTTTTAGGGGCATTTTGAGACCTCAGGTGGGATATATTGCACTAATTTGATATTCAATTGCAAAACAATATAAAGAAGCTTATGTATCTTGGCTTGCCAAAGCCCGAGCCCTGACACATTCTGAACAACGAACCTCACTACACAAGCCACAGCTGAACACCACCATCCGTCTGACGGTAGTCCCTTCCCCTCACATCGGATCCACAGACTAAAGACCGCTACACTCCCAGTCAAAACTCACACGTTCTGGACACGACCAAACTGATGAATAATATATTACGGAGTGTCCCACTCCCAATATACAAGAATAAACTTAATGTATTAGGGATTACTTAGGTAAAGTATTGAAAGTAATATACTAATACTTATGATCAAATGGTGCTTATAACAGCGTGTAATTGAAGAAAGAGAAGAATTATATATTTGCGTAATGCGTATGATGTTTCTCTTCTCTGGCTGCTCATGCCAGCTAACGACTGTCAAACTTCCTTGCCAGGAGTATGACAAATAAAAACACCCTTCCTCTCTTCAGAAATGCAGGCTGTTGGTTAGTTACAACCATCATTTTGTAACAATCGATAAGGGAAGTTTATAGTTTCTACACCAACCAATTCATGGGGACCTATGCCATCGGGGCAAATGTTTTGTATACCGTTACTTATTTAGATCTGGGACAAAGCGAGGGGGGAGGGGTCATGGCCGAGTGCCCCCCTCCCCCCATGTACGCCAATGTAGTTGCCATACAATCTCAGATACTGTACAATGGCCGTCAGTGCTAATGCTATTCAGCACCATCATCATCAGTGTGCTTCTTTTTCCAACTTGTGTCGAAGAGACTGAGGTGGAGGCAGAGAGCACTAAGAGAAACGTATTACGTTGAGGTTTAATGGTAAAGGATGTGTAACAGGCTCCAGATCACAGGCATAAAACCAAAAATTACAGAGGAAAAGGGAGGACCTCAGTGCTTTATGATTATTGCAGCACCTGTGAAAAATGGAACGCGTTTGGTCAATCTTTATCGCTGCTGATTATCTTAAAACGTGGGATACACACGTTCCATACATGTTCATCCAAAAATATTGCCTTCCTCCTCACGAATTAAGAATTAAGATACCGGTACGTCTGAGCAAGAGAAATCCACAAAGATGGAAAGAGAGGTGGAACTACAGAAGGGGGTGAAGGATGTGGCGGAAATAACAATGCTGAGAGTCTAACAGAAAAAAACTGAAGAGAAGGGAGATGACAAGAGAGGTGAAGGATCAGGCGAAGAAAGATAGAGACATAAATGCTGGCAGACTAACCGAAATAAGTGAAGAAAAAGAATAAAAGAAAGGTGATTAAAACAAGAGGAAGGAAAAAACTGAAGGAAGAGAGGTCAGACGGAAAGGTTAACAGAAACAGGAAAATGGAGATGAGGACAGCATGAGAGAAGAAGATGAAAGAGAATGACGCAGAATTGGAGGATGAGAGGGCAAAATGAGAGATTATAAAAAGAGCAGAAAAGAGAGAACAAGAGAGGAGGGATGCTGGATAGGTAAAGGCAGAGAAGACAAATGGACAGGGTATTCAGACAGAGAAATGAGATGAAGACAGGAAGAGAAGAAAAGAGAGAACGAGAGAATAAAGGAACAGGAGAGGATAGACAGACAGGGGGAATGAAAGCCTATGCAAAGAAGGGGGAAAGAGACGAAGCTAGGAAGAGGAAAAGGATGAGGCAGAGAGAGGAAAATGCAGACGGAGAGAGAAAAGAATAGAAAGATAAAAAAGAAAGGAGGAGAAATATAAAAAGGAAAAGAGCAGAAAGACAAAAAAGGAAGAGAGGATGAAGGATGATGCAAAGGAGAAAGCGACTACTGCAGACAGTGAGTGTGGAGGTCGGGCTGGTGTTGAAGTAAGTACGAGTGACGAGGTGTGAAAGCCTTATATAGAATTACTTAATACTGAGGAACCCGGGTTTATGCATAATGAGATGAGACAAAACCCGCTCATTTTCACAGCATGCATCACTGAGTGCCTTACAAGGGGATTCAAGCATTGCCACTCCTTATCATCATCTTCACCTTCATCATCATCACCTTCGCCATCATCACCACCTTCATCATCATCATTACACACACACACACACACACACACACACACACACACACACACACACACACACACACACACACACACACAAAACACTAGGTAAACACCGGAATAGCAAATACACAGCCACTATGCTCTATATAATTTGCCTAAAATGAACTTCTTTCCATACTGAATAATTCTAAAAACAGATTAATGGGAAACCTTGACCTATCTATCTATCTATTGCCACACTCCTTAATCCCTCAAGGGGTGGCCATAAACAAATCGCCTCCAAGTCATCCTGTCCTCTGCCATTGGTTGCTCTTCCTAGAACTCGCACTTCTCTCATAATATATCACTCCACTCCACCCCTCCATCTCATCCCTGTTCTCCCCCTCCTCCTCCTCCTCCTCCTCCTCCTCTCCTCCTTCACCTCACACAACACACTCTCATTTAGACCGTCTCATTCTCTATCCTCTCCACATGGCCAAACCATCTCACAGTATTTCTCTTAATCCTTTCAATGACATCCACATCAGCACAACCTCCATTACTTCTTCACTGATCCTAGTCACAAAGAAGTGCTGTGGAAAAGCTGTAGAGCCCCAGGACTGTCTTTTTCCGCTACTGAGCTACATGAATTAAGCTTTAGAGGGGCAAATATCTGGGAAGATGTTGAGGTAAAATAGCCTACTAATGACGTATGATCCCGCTTACCGAAACCTACAACGCTTTACCGGCCATTCAATCAAGGAACAGTACAGGACAAATGAAGATAATACTTGAAGAATGAGGGTGACAGCCAAAGCCACATGACTAATTCGACTGCATTGTCTGGCGGAACAATAGCCTTGTGAGCGTCCAGTGTGAGTGACCCAGTGAAGGGACACTCGCTTCCCTCACAATACATGTCATTAGCTACTGTTGTACTGGCTATGACCAGTACGTTTACATCTAACGGAACAGGGCTACTCTCACAACTTGAATACTAAGTCATGATTCCAAGCCTTAGTTATATGGTAAGAATGCGCATCCTTGGTTACTAGTCAAATCTACCCCCATTCTGACGAAACATACCAGGTTTCAACGCAATAGGCCCTGTGACTTTGATCTTGTATCCTACCGTTATGAAAAATGTTAGCTTTCTCAAGGGATACCTCTCAACACCTCCACCAAATTTCGTTAAAATCAGATCAAACTGTTCGATATCTCACACCTGGAACTACTCTCACGGCAACTGAAGGAATAATTCCAGCCGTGAAAAAAACGAATGTCTTTTGTTGCTATTATAACCAAATTTGGTGGACTGGTTGATGGACATATCATGACGGAACCTACGGGGTTTGAAAAAATAAATAAATAATAGGCTAAAGGTAAAGCCTTCAGGGCAAGCCCAAAACTGACTTTGCCTTGTGACCAAAATATCAGAGATCTCACACTTCCGACGACCCCGATAAAATTTATCATTTATTCCTGTATCCGGATCCGAATCCACGTCATAATTTTGTACATTCTTCCTAGGACCTCTGTCCATCTATTCATTTTTTTTCTTTTTTGAAATTCGATAACAAATTTGAGATACCTTGTACGTAACAGACAAAGAGATTTACCAACAAACAGACATAGGTGAATACATAACCTCCGTCCAACTTCGCTGGCGGAGATAACAATGCCGAGCTATTTATCATGCTGATATCTCTCTCTCTTACACGGCGACAGTTACTGAGCCAACATGATAGTCGTCTTCTCAACTCACTTATCCACCTACTTCACCAACTCGTATTTTTTGCAATGATAAATATACTACAGAGATAACAATGTTGCCAACCTGATTAGGCTGAGAGCTTTGCCCATTAGAAACATTGTTGCTGACCTTTGAGGGTGGTTAAAAAGTTGTCTGCATATTTGTGTCTTTCTGGAGGAGGACGAGGACGAGGAGAAGGAAGTCAGGGAACTAACATTAAGTCGAGCTGGGTGAATGAATTTTATACAGAGGAATGAATGACAAGTGTTTGGCTCCCGAGTGTTTGTGTGTGTGTGTGTGTAATTCACCGTAATTCACGGGTCGGTCAGGATCACTTCAGGATCACTTGGCTGTCGTGATCGTCAGCTTTACCCTTCCGGAAGGAGCTGAGGAAACTCATATAGTCCGATCTAAGGGCAAGGCTGTGACCTTCACACGCACCCGTCCCCTTGCTCAAGGAGGAGACAGTACCCACCCACTTCGTCAGTGAAACTTTCGCAACCTGAGCGAAGGCCTCGACTCCGTCCACCAGTTGGCAAGCAAAGAGCGATGCACGTGTGTGTGTGTGTGTGTGTGTGTGTGTGACCTACGTACTCAACTTAAAATAATAATAATAATAATAAAAATAATAATCACCAGCCACTTTCAAATCCCCCTTGATCTTTTCCTCCCCTCATCCCTTCTTACAGTCTCTCTCTATTCTCCAAAAACCTTCACCTCCTTACAAACATCCATTCCCCTTCCTCCTTCGCTTCCACGCTACACCTGTGCTATTGTGTTA
>NW_027642879.1:0-87500 GCF_032717465.1 Coenobita brevimanus
TTCTAATTTGAACAAAATCGTGTGAAAGTAACGCAATTATTATGCAGGTATTCTGGTACGGCCATGCACAGTATGTTGTTCACAACTTGACAATGACCTGTGACCTGACCTCATACCCCAATTGTTACCGAAATAGGCTCCATTCGTTCTTAAAGCTTATCATCAACCTTTCCACCAAGTTTGATTGTAATCAGATCAAAATTATTTTCATTGTTTTCTTCACATAGACACAAGGGGGTCTAACTTTGACCCTGCCGTGCCAAGCCCTGACATTTAACTGTTCTTAAATTTGGCTACCTTCTTTCATATCTCACCTTGTACCCATCCACCAAATTTGGTATGATTCGAGTTGCTTTTAAGTTCATCTTCCCACGTGACCTTGACCTTTGACGTGTTATTTTCTAAAGCCTTGAGTGACTATCAATGATTTAAGGATTTTTTTCATCAGATCAAAACATTGCTGAGACTACTTTCTTCCACTTGGGTCCACTTAGCATCTGACTTATACACTTACGTGCTATGATGATGATGATGATGATGATGATAGAAGTCACAAGAATAGTGATAAAGAACTTTTAAGCCACTCAAGGAGAGAGAGAGAGAGAGAGAGAGAGAGAGAGAGAGAGAGAGAGAGAGAGAGAGAGAGAGAGAGAGAGAGAGAGAGAAAGGAGCAAAAAAAAAAAAAAAGAAAAGAAATGCTGTAAAAACTTAAGGAAAAATAAGATGACAAGAGGGAGTGAAAGAAGGAAGACAATCAACAAGGGAATATAGGAGGAAGGAAGGAAGGAAGGAAGGAAGGAGGAGAAAGGAACACCAGAAGAAAAGCAATCCACTTAAAAGGGGTTGGAGGGAGGAACACACACACACACATTTTTTTTTTTTTTTTTTTTTTAGGCAGGGTGGTGCACGATGCGTCTCCTTGGAGCCTTTCATCGTCATCTCCATTTACCTGCTCGTCTCCTTTTTATATCTCTCCACTTTTCTTCTTCAGACGCTTCTGGAATTCATTTACCTCCACATGCCTCCATCAACCACTTCCAGCATGAAGTGGTCAGGGGCAAGAATGAGAGAGAGAGAGGCTAGAGTGAGAGAAGTGTACAGTGGAAGGAACCTGACAGTACTACATCAACTTGCAGTCAACAGCATGCATTTCTCTCCCTCTCACAACACTAAATCTGTACCACTCCAAAGGTAAGACCATCAATCCCTAGGATTGAGTACGTGAAGATTTGAGGCCAAAACAAAGGTGTCTATGCCTGAATCAGAGACACCAGGGATTAGTTTTCAAATATCTAAATCACCACCATCACCACCACCATTATCCTCATCATCATCATTATCATCATCCCGCCTTTTCTTTCCCATTTAGAAATAAAGGTGAGGTAGGGTCCAAAAGCAATTTTTAAAAAAAGTGGCATTGGAAAAACTAATTAATAACATGCTCAATGAGATGAAAATAACACACTCATTCACACACCATAAGCCATGTAAGGATCCTGATTCCACCCAACAGGCACACTTTTGTTGTGGCACATGTATGTGCTTCATAATTACAATAGCAGACAGAGTATGATAAGTGTGGAAACCTGCCATTCACTTAACTCAATAAGCAAGACTATCAACATGGATGCTAAGCAGTGGACATAATCTTCAATTTGGCACCTTTATTTATTATGTATTTATTTATTTAAGTTATTTTATTTATAGGGGAAACAATTTTGCTGGCTTTTTGTCTTTGGGTCCTTTATCAACACTCTTAGGTGAAAAAATTTTTCTTGAATCTCAGAAAGTAATTTACTACCCTGGGGAAACAACTATATACCTTATCCCTTACATGAAGAAGAAAGAATATTGCACTTTTGTCCTTCCCTGCGTGGCTGATGGTAAAAAATGGGAAGGTGGCAGGGATACTCGATCTCCCACCCTCAATTTCACAGTGCATGTACTGGACTCCAAACAGTGTCGTCTGGGTCCCGAGCACAGTGTGTTTGAAGCAGCACAGTGTGACGCGTAGCCTAGTGTGTTGGATTTACAGAGTGACCCGTACGTTTACTACAGATTCACGTGGTTATATTTTGTGTGTTTCGGGGACGGCTCACTTGGCTAGTGTGGGTGTGCATGTGGCAGTGGGAGTAGGAAATGAATACATGATACAAGACAGATACTAACTGTGCCGTCTCAACAAAACTCGAGAATTCGCCCGGTTGAAAAGTGGAGCGTTATGTACGAACTACCCCATATTCCGTAAGTCAAAAGCACACAGTATTATATGCAGTGGTTTAGGATCTTCTGGAAAGATATTTGAAGTCGTGTACTGAGACTTTCGGCTGGCAAGTGATAAAATCTCTAGAGGGAAGTGTTTACGGATGTGTCAACAGTGGCACAAGGACTCCCTTCCATGGCCGTGTTTTTGAAAGCAATTAAGCTCAGAAAAATATGCTATTAGATCTGCAAAGTTATCTGCTCAGTATGTCACCATGGAGCAATCAAAATCGGTTAAAGAAGAAGCCCTCCCGGAACAGAATCTTCCTGTAATGCAACAAGGTACAGTCGACAGCAGAAATTCAGTTGAGCTATTCCTGTATGATATAAGCCTGTGATATAGTAACACTGTTTGGCAGAGATCTGTTGGGTGTGTTTTTAATTATGTACAGATGTGTACACACACACACACACACACACACACACACATATATATATATATATATATATATATATATATATATACAGTATATATATATCTATATCTATATATATATATATATATATATATATATATATATATATGTGTGTGTATATATATATATATATATATATATATATATATATATATTAGATAGATAGATATGGAGAACAAGGGCTTGAGAATAAATGTGGCTATAACAAAAGTGATGATATCTCAGGCATGTGGTGGTGGGCTACTGTCTCAAGCAGAGAGAGACTGAACATCATGGTTTTTCCCAAGGATGTGGGAAGTAACTCCATCTTGTGCAGTTTTTGTGATAAGTGGGTGTATGGATGTAGTGGTATTAGAGATAGACTGCTACTGATAGTAGTGATTCCCATGTGTGCCGTGTATGCAGGGAGACCGTGTAGACATTTCCAGGCATGAAAGGACTGGTCTTGCTGAAGTAGATCTCTTGAGTGTGTAGGAAGAGAGATTAGTTACTTAGGAGGCATGTCATGTGCTGGAGGTGCGGCTGCAGCTAGCTCTGTGGCTAGGGTAGAAAGTGACTGGAGAAAGTTCAGAGAGCTGTTACCTCTCCTATGTTAGAAGTGTAATGATGTATGGTACAGAGACCTGGACAGTATAAGAAGAGGATATTCGTGGGCTCAAACGTACAGAAATGATAGGGATTAGGTGGATGTGCAATGCGTCCTTGAATGCGAGGCCTGGGGGGGCTAGGTCTACTACTGAAGAGTTGAGAGGAAGGATGGGACTGGAGTGTATTGGTGTTGTGATGAGGAGGGGTAGATTGGGATGATTTCGGCATGTTGATTGGCAAGTGAGAAGTCTGGAAGTCGAGGATAGGGTAGGGCTGTGAAAGGCAGACCGAACAAGACCTGTGACGAGGCCATAGGGTGTGACCTCAAGGGAAAAGGGCTGAAACAGGAGGTTGCCAGAGATCAAGCAGCGTGGACTGCTTCCATTAGGTGACCAAGACCGATGCATGCATGCATGTGGGAGCCTTTATAAACGATGCGATACGATACGGGATAGATATACATACCTGCATACATAGTCTTCTTCTGTCTGTATTTCCTACTACCTATGACCTCGAGTCTTTCAAAGGCTGTGTGTCCAGGCATCTAGAAATGAAAGGATCCTGAATTTTGCTTTCTGTTATCTATTTTTTGTTCTTGGAGGAGACAATCTTGTCGGTTTCTAGCCTTTCGTTCCTCTTCCTTATATAAAAAATATAGATAGGTAGGTAGGAATGCATAGATATACGTACCTATATAGACTGAGACAGATAGGTAAGTAGGTAGGGAGAGAGAGAGAGAGAGAGAGAGAGAGAGAGAGAGAGAGAGAGAGAGAGAGGAGAGAGAATTTAATTTTTACTTACTGGCTTAAAAAATAATTTCGTGGAGTGCAATAAATTAACAGGCTCTTAATATAAAGGGATGCCTGAAGCGAGTGTCTGTTGTCGACTGTGTATATAGTGACTTTTGTTAGCAAGATAAATACTCGACTATTTTAATATTAGTTAATGGATTTACGCTGAATCGTATCTGCAAGAAATATTCACGTGAGGTATATGTAGAAATGTTTCGTATCTACATAAAGCATTATCAGCAAGGACGCGTTAGGTGTTTGTGATAAGATAATGATGGACTGTGAACCATATCATTTCAGAGCATTACCAAAGCACCATTGCATTTTGTCTATCTATTTATCTATCAATTGCCACAAACAAATCGCCTCCAAATTGACCTGTCCAATGCCATTTCACTGCCATGTTCCCAATTCACACCTCCCTTTCGCATGTACCTCTCCACTCCATCCCTCCATCTCATCCTCGGGCTCCCCCTCCCTCTCTCCCCTTCCACCTCACTCGCATATACCCTCCTTGTTAGTCTCTCGCTCACCTTCCTCTCCACATGGCCAAACCTCCTCAATGTATTTCTCTTAACGCTTTCTATCATGTCCACATCTACACCATAACGCTCCCTCACTTTCTCATTTGTCAGTCTGTCACGCCGTGTAACTCCACATACTCCTTTTAAATAAAGCATATCCACTGCTCTCACTCTTGACTTGTGTCCTTCCAACAAAATCGAAGCTTCACCTCCATACGTCAGGGCTGGTAGTACAATACTGTCATGCAGCGACTTTTTACTTCCATGCTGACTTCCCTGTTCCTTATCACTGCTTTCAAAGAACCAGCAACCCATCTTCCCAGCTGCACCCTTTCAAACACTTCATCCTCTAAACTTCCATCTATACTCATTACACTACCCAAGTACTCACACGCACTCATATTTTCTATTTCCTCCTCATCCAGCCTCACAGTACATTCAGTGGCTACAATTCTCTCGAAGATCACAACTTTACTCTTCCCTACATTCACCTTTAGATTCCGTTTCTTACACACTTCCAAACTCATTCACTTAACAGTACAGTACCATCTGCAAACAACAACATACAGGGAATTTAGAAACACTATCCCTTCTCTCATTAGGCCCCCTCATACCATACTGTTCAAGGCATTCAACAACTTCCCCATTTTCAACTCCATATATTCTTAATACTTTCCACAACCTTTGTCTTATCCACTACTGTCATATGCTTTGTCCAAATCCATGAAGGCAGCATACAACTTCTTTCCCTTCTCTAGAAACTTTTTCACTAAAGACTGAAGAAAGAATATTTGAACTACACAATCTCGTCCTTTCCTAAAACCTCCTTGTTCTTCTCCAACTAATTCCCCTGTTATTTCCCTAACTCTGTCAATAAGTATTCTACTATATGCCTTTTCCATTACACTAAGAAGACAAATGCCCCTACGACTGCCACACACTTCTTTTTTCCCCTTTCTCTTGTGCAGGGGAATAATTACTCCTAACTTCCAATCCTCCGGGACTCTACCTTCCTCCCAGGCTAATCTGCACATCTTCCATATCCATTCTACTACTATCCCTCCCCCATGCTTCAGTATTTCACTACACACTCCATCAATTCCTGGGGATTTCCCCATTTTGATTTTTTTCATTACTTCCATTACTTCCATCCTACTGGTTTCTTCCTCTTTTCTCACCACCCTCCTTCTCCCAGCCATTTCTCAGCCACTTATCCTCTCATTATTTCCATTCTCTATGTTCAAGGATTCATTAAAGCGTTCTCTCCATCTGCTCACTTTTTCTCCCATCTCTAATAGCAATCTACCATTTTTATCTTTCACTTCCATACTTACTTCTTTATCACCCAGTCTAACTCTCTTTACCTCTTTCCAGAACATTTTCTAACACTCCCTCCACTTTTCACTTAAATTCCTTCCCATCTCTCATCCATTCTCTTCTTACTATCTTTCTGACTCATCTTTTCCCCTCTCTCTGCATTTCTACATATGACTCTCTTTTCCGTCTCTTAGCTTCCTCCAAGCACCTGTTACTCATCCACTCACTATATGCTTTCTTCTTTTAAGTCACAGCTTTGTCTCACTCTCTTCATTTCACCATGCTGTTCCTTGCATCCCCCTTTCCTCTTCTCATCACCCCACACACCACCCTCACATGCTACACAGATTTCTTCTGTGAATGTCTTGCACACCTGTCCATCGTCCCCACTTCACCTGCTCCAAATCCATATTTACTCAATCGCTTCTCCATCTTCGGTCTTATATTCTGCCTTTCTTCCCATCCTTTTGCAACATTTCTACCCTCCTTGTGGTTGAACTACTTCCTCCTGACCTTCCCTTCCCTCCTACTCACTGCATTTCCATTTGAACCTTGGTGCATTCACCACCACTATGTGGTAGTCAGAAGTCCACTCTCTCAACCTCTGTATGCTCTTGCATCCATTACACCTTCTCATTCTATAATCCACACACACATAATCAATCACTGACTTCTTTTCATTCCAGATCACCATCCACCCATC
The DNA here is from genome assembly GCF_032717465.1 of Coenobita brevimanus. NCBI lineage: Eukaryota > Metazoa > Arthropoda > Malacostraca > Decapoda > Coenobitidae > Coenobita > Coenobita brevimanus. Next base: position 6,602 of record NW_027642879.1, read on the forward strand.
GCTCGCCACGTATACCTGTGGATCATTTTGTGTCTAAAGAGGGTATTGGATATCACCAACCCCCTCCTGCACAAATGTCACTAGAGTGCACTGCCATTCTCATCCACTTCTGCAGGCACACCTTCTACTCTCCAGCTGCCACCTCCATCCACCCCTTCACATTCCCTATTTTCACGAATATCTCCAATCAAAAACACTCCCTCATACCTTTCAAATTCTTCCATGCATGCTACTACATTTGTCCAGAACTCTTTCTTTCACTCTACTTGCACGATCTTGCGTTGGCGTATACACACACGCAATCATCCACATTTGTAGTCCAACTTTCAATCTTACCACACACAATCCCTGAGCCAGCAGATCCATACTCTCTTTATATTCTTCTTCCATCTCTTGCACACAACAGTACAAACTCCTTTTGCCCTCTCATTATCTCACCTGCTCCCGGACACTGAAGTATACTCCAATCCATACTTCCACCCTCTCAGTTTACTTCTTCATTTTATCCTCAGTTATTCCCACATACATCCAGTTTTGCATCACCTCAAGCACCTGGACAATGTCTTTCTCTTTCACCTCATCATTTGCACCCCTTACATTTCCATGTCGCAATCCATAGCAAGTCCTTTGTTCGGTCCTTAGTCGTCACCTGTTGGTCATTCCTGGTCCGAGGCTTCTTGTTCGTGTTTTTAGTTAGTTGCATTTTCAGGGAGAGGAGCACTTAACCCTCCGCCAACCCACTTGTTGTCGCCTAGGAAACATGTGTCGGATAGGTTGTAAGGTTACAACTAAAAGCATTGTAAAATGATTTCCTAGTTTACAGGAAATCATTTTTTGACTTGCCACTCAAAGTGTGTGGAGAGCTGCCACCCTATAATTCCAGTACCGCTATACTAAGTGGGTAGATAATGAACGCCCCCATCATAAAATCACTTTAGATATGGATTCATGGCGAGAGAATGACGTGGTGTGTGTGTGTGTGTGTGTGTGTGTGTGTGTGTGTGGTTAGATGTTATGAAAGGTATGGTTAATCATAAGAAAACATTATTACTATCACTGACCTCTAGTTATTGTTATGTAACGGGGTGTTTTTGAGAGTTCTCACCTCTCTCGTCCTAAAAACGCCCGCAGACTGATCGGGGTCCTCTTTCTCGAACCAGAAGTAAAACACTTACAAAGGAACAGGGAATAAAAACTCAGCAGTACTGTACATCTTAACTTACACCTTTTGTCTTTAGTTCAAACACACCTTAATTCACAATATATGATCAAAGAGACACTGGATATGGAATAGACTGGATAACAGAGAGGTTGGCTTCCAAATACAAACACTACACAAATACATCAAGGGCAGAACATTCAGATATACACAGATTGTTAGTCACTAGAGCACAACACCCAGTATTATAGTTTGGTCATAATTGTCATTTCAATATTCTGGACCGGATGTACTATATAGGTGGATGGAGTAAAGGGTCAGGCTTGCAGTTCATATTACCATACCATACACTTGTTACGGCACGAGTCAGGGGCATCTGGGATTGTCACTTAGCCGCGGCGACGCTGTTTCACTGGTTTCTGTCATCTGTTCTTGGCGCGCCACTGGTATAGACACAATGTTTCTTTATATCCGATCGTCTTGGTTGCCCGTACTTATGTAATCTTTACTTTCTGCCTGGGCATTCTTAGGTATCTGTGTGTCACTTTATACCTATTCTTGCCCTTCTACTGTTCCACTGTCCCACTTTCACTCCCCCCGTCTCTTGTGGCTAAGACTTAGGGGCAACGTAAGAGAGGCGTTGAGATCGCCATACTGCCCCTTGGTTTTCTGGGCTAGCAGAGGTGGCGCCCGGGGGGAGTGGGAGGGGGAGCCCTACTGGGGAGCCTTTCCCTGCGGGAGAGCAGTGAACCACCTGCAAGGAGCGTCGTTGCCTGGGGCTGCTTCGTCAGGGGAGTGCAGGGAGGCTCTCCCGTCTGGGGAAGACCTTCGACCTGATAGGTGGCCCTAGTGCTGGGGGCCTCGTCGGTGGGGGTGCAGGGAGGCTCCTCCTCCACTGTCTGGGGGCCTCAACCCTGGATGAAGGTGAGCCCTCGGGGTTAGGGGACCAAACAACTCCAAGAGACGGGCCTGCCGCCTCTTACTCCAGGTGGGAGGGCCGAGGGGGGAGTGGGGCCTCAAGCAGCCCTTGCTCGGGGGCCTGCTGGCCAGTCCTGGGAGTCCGGGTAGTGCGTGCTGCCTACAGGACGGGGCGCTAAGTCAGGAGTGAGACTGCGGCACCCTCCTCTGCCGGGCATCCGTCAGGGACCGGGGCTGTCCAGGGGTGGGCTGCAGGACCGGACAGGACCGCGCCACCACTCTTGGAATGGCAGTACCTCCGGGAGCAGAACCACACTTGGAGGGAGAGAGAGAAGGGCGTTCCACACCTGAGCTGAGAGGTAGAGGGCCGGCAGCGCAAGGAACCTTTCCCTCTGGAAGAACCCCAGGAACCACCGGATAAAGGATGTAACGTGGCCGCTCCTTCCCCCACATGTACAGTGGCTCGTTGTGGCCGGTTCCCGCAGTTCCCAAGGGCGGAAGCTGAAGGGCATACAGTGGCCACTCCTTCCCCCACATGTACAGTGGCCAAGTTGTGGCGGTGCTGCTCCATGAAGGAGGAAGAGAGGTAGATGGAAGTGGGCGTACAGTGGCCGCTTCCTCCCAGCATGTACAGTGGCCATTACCGTGGCTCTGCCTGCCCAACGGGAAGTAACTGGAAGGGTGTACAGTGGCCGCTCCTTCCCCGGCACGTACAGTAGCCGTTACAGCGGTGTTACTCCCGTAGAAGTGGATGAGGGGTGTACAGTGGCTGCTCCCTCCCCGACACACGATACAGTGGCCGTTATCTGCGGCTCCACTTCTCCTTCCTTTGCCAGGATGTGGCTGTAGCTGAAGGGCATACAGTGCATGCTGCTCCTTCCCCCACACATACAGTGGCCGTTGTGGTGGTGCTGCTGTGGGAAAACAACTGAGGGGCGTACAGTGGTCCGCTCCCTCCCCGGCACATACAGTGGCCGTTACATGCGGTGTTGTTTGGGACTTGAATCTGGAGCAGGTCCCACCCCGAACTCTGGTGAAGGCTGCTCCGCCATGCAGGGTCGCCTCTTCCTCCTGCGTGGTTGTTGCTGGGTCGGTTGGGCGGAAGAGGGACATAAGGTAGGGGTGCTCTGGCGCCCTTCTCGCTCTGGGTCCGTCTTACCCTGACCCGGCCGCCATGGTATCCTCCTGGGGTGGTGGTGGGGCTGCGGCTCGGCAGGGGGGTGGGGGTGGCGGGGTGGTCGGTCCTGTGGCAGCGGAGGTGTGTATTTTACCACCTTCCACGATCCAGAAGTCATGGCCCCGTGACTGGAGGTGGTATGTGCTGGTTGTGGACGTCTGGTGGGCCAGATTGATGTGCTGGAGGAGGGTGGTCCAATGGTAGGTTGTGGTGTTTGGTTCCTGGTGAGGGTTGAGGGTGAGCCGGAGCGACGAAGGTTGTGCGGTGTGGCGTAGGAGACGGAGGAGCTGGTGGGTTGCCCGTAGTCTGATGGCAGGGCGGTCGTGAGGGTGCCATAATACCCGTTCGATTCTCATCTCTGGTGGTGGTGCTTGGTGCAGAGGTAGAGGCTGTATGCTGGTGAGGGACGGGGTCTTGGGCTTTTTATGAGGAAGGATTTGGTGGGGGGAGCATTGTCCTTTGGGGAATTGGGAATTGGGAACTTTCCACCTTGCATGATGGAAGGTGAGCGTGATGGGGGTGGTGTTGGAGGTATGGTTGGTATATATTGGGGAATGTGGGGTAGTAGCGGGGGTAGAGGTTGGTGTAGGGGTGTATCTGGATGGTGGGCGGGAGAGGCGTCCTGATCTGGTGGTAGTGGTGGTGAGGGTGGGTGTTGGTGGTGAAGGTGGGTAGACACATGGTGGTGTTGGAGTTCTACTGTGGTTGGGGGCGGTTGCGGGTGGCGGTGTGGGATGTCGTGTGTAGTGAGACTGGTCAGAGGGTAAGGGGAGGGTAGGAGTGGATGCGTGGGTGGTGCGGGTGGCAGGTGGAGCGGGTGTATGTGGCGGGTCGGTGGGTGGTGTGATGCGTGGGGTGGTGCGTGGAGGGATGTGGGAGGGGTGGGCAGGTGGTTGTGGTGGTGCGGCGGTGTTGGGTGTGGTTTTTGTCTGTTGATGGGATTTGGGGTGGGCGGTGGGCGTCGCGGGTGGTGATTGAGAGTGGTGTGGAGATGGTGGGGTGGACGTAGGAGAGTCATGGGTGGTTGGAGGTGGTGAGGGGTCAGGATCGGAGAGAGGCGGTGGTGGGTCGAGGGTTGGCGTAGGGGGTGGTGGTGTGACAGAGGGTGAGGTGGAGGGGGAAGTGAGAAGGAGTAGGCGTATGAATCGGGGGGGGTAATTCTCGGAAGACGCTAAGGTGGGTGGTGTGCGGTGGGAGGTGTGCGGCGCGCAGTTGAGTCTGGGGTCATTGTTGGAGGGTTGGAAAGGACGCACTTGTCTGTTGTATGTGCATGTTTGTCCCTGGTGATCGATAGTGACCTGGTAGGGGTTAGGGACTCTGATGATGGTGAAGGGATCGTTGAATCGAGGAGAAGTTTTGATGGGGGTTGGCAGACGTGCCACGACGATGGAATCCCTTGTTTGTAGGGGTTGGAGGGGATTGTGTTTGGTTGTTGGTCTTGTTGTGCTTGGTGGTGGTGGAGACTTCTTTTGTGGTGGTGTTGGGGGTCTGTGGTGGTGGGTTGGGTGGGGGGTTGGAGGTGTTGATGGAGGGGTAGGAGAAGAGGGGCTTCCCCGAATACTCGCTCATGGGGGGTTATGCCGTCATCTCTAGGGCATGTGTTTAGGCCCCACTGCACAATTTTGACGTGGGCCAGCCAATCGTCGTTGCCCGATTGCACAATTCTGGTTCTCACCTGGTTTAGGAAGGATCTATGACTTCTTTCGCAGACACTATTTCCTGTGGCCAGTATGGAGAGGAGTGGGAAACATGGTAACCAAAGATTGTTGGTGAGCTCCTCCCAGATCTTGCCTGTGAATTCTGGGGCGTTATCTGAATGTAGGGCTTGGGGAATTCCAAAGAAGGGGAAGACGTGGCGGACTAAAACGTCGGCGACTGTGATGGCGTTGTGGTCTTTGGCGGGGCAGGCGATGATGAATTTTGAATAAACATCAACGAAGGTGATGATGTATTTGTATCCTGCTTTAGGTGTGAGAAGGCCGACGACATCAACCGAGAGTAGCTGCCATGGTTTTTGTGCAGACAGTTTCCCTGATGGGCCAGGTGTGCATGTGATGTCCTTGCCTAAAGCACAGGCTCAGCATGCTTGAATTATGTTTTTGGCGATGGTGGAGGGGTTCGGTGTCCAATATATGTCATTAAAGACTTGTAGAAGCTTCTTTGTGTCGAGGTGGATGCCATTGTTGGCGTGACGGTGTAACATGGCATCGTGTGCAGTGCCAGGGTTGAGGACGATGTGGCCGTCTGGGTTGAATAGATAATCGCCGTGTTGGTGTAGTTTGGCGAAGGTGCGTGGCAGTATCCAGGTGGGGCATTGCTTATCTCGCCAGATTTGAATTAGGTTGGTTTGGGGTGAATGGCGTTGATGGGGAGGCGGGAAAGGGCATCACCATTGGTGTGTAATATTCCGGGCTGGTAGGATATTTCGAATTCGAACTCCTCCAAAGCCTCTCGCCATTCAATGAGTTGGGCATTGGTGGTGTTGGATTGACGTAACCACTGGAGTGATTGGTGATCCGTGATGATGACTACGTGGGTGCTGGAGATGTACGAACGGAAATAGTCCAATGTCCAGATGATTCTGAGGCACCTGCGATTGGTGGCAGCGTAATTGCGTTCGCTCGATTGAGGGTGCGGCTGGTGCAGGCGATGATGTGTTCACGCTCATCCTGCACCTGAGCAAGGACAGCCCCTATGGCAATAAGGGAGACGTCGGTGTAAAGACGGAATGGGAGGTTGTAGTCTGGGAAGGCTACAATGGGGGCTGGGATGAGCTTTGTTTTGAGGGTGTCGAATGCTGCTTTTCTTGCGTCTGTTAGGTCGTGTAGTGGCTTGGCGATATCGGCGAAGCCCTTGACGAACCGCCGGTAATATGTTAGGCCTAGGAAGGCTCGTGTTTCGTGGACATCGTTAGGTAGAGGGAGGTTGGCTATGGTGCGGAGTTTGTCGGGATCGGGAAAGATGCTCTCGACTCCGATCACGTGTCCTAGGAAGGAGACGGATCTCGGCTAGGACGCATTTGGAGGGTTTCAGTTTAAGTCCGGCCTGGCGTATGTGTTTAGACTTGTTTTAGGTGGTGGAGGTGGTCGGCCCAAGTACGGCTGAATACTATGACGTCATCGAGATACGCCAGGTAAATCTCCCAGGTTAGACCGCTCAGGACGGATTCCATGAGACGGGAAAATGTAGCTGACAGGAGAAAGCGTGTGGTGTGCATAGGGTGAGCTAGGTTGGGTGGGGCTTACCTTGTGTTTGGATTGCTCCAAACTCTCATGGCACTGGGTTCGTCTGAGCATCTTTTTTTTTTTTTCATTGCAGAATATGAGTTGGTCCTAGAACTCGGTTGGCTCGTCCGCATACCGCAGTGCTTATTCCACCCGCTGTTCCGTGTTTACATCACTCAGCTGAGATTTTACAACAGGTGTCTGGCTATGCAGGCATGTGTTGTGTAGCCTGATTTCAATTGTATCTGTCTAGCACCTTAGCTTTCGGCCGTCACGGATGCTGTCAGCGGTGACGAATCAGCTGCAGCCACTATAGCCTCTTTCGGGTGATAAATTGCAGTGTTGGTATTACGGATTTAGGAATAGGTTGTGGCCGTAAGTCATTATGTAGTCGTCTTTAATTTTACTTTTGTGACCAATATCATGTGCAGCTAGTTTATACACACACACACACACACACACACACACACATATATATATATATATATATATATATATATATATATATATATATATATATATAATGTGATAGGTGGGGGCGCTAACCATCCACTCACTCAATGTAGTGCTGCTCTCGGGTGTCTGCCCTTTTCTCTCCTCCCTCCATTCCTTCCCTCCTCTTCTGTCTTTCTTTACTTCATTCCTTCTCTTCCTTCTGCCTACGGGTGACTTTATACTCCCTCTTTTGTCTTTCCTTCTGTCTTTCCTGTTCGTTCTGCCTATGGGTGACTACACTGAGTGATAAACCGAATGGTTTCCTGTACACCAGGAAACCATTTACTACGCTGGATGGTAACCATATAACCAAATTATGGCGCCTGGTGGTTTAGTGGGTAATTAAGGCACTCCAATCGGATTGAGCCGGTGAAGGTTTATATCTAAGGGATGGTTGGGGTTACTGCTCACTTACTGACACTCAGGGATGAGTGAGGCTGGTCGCTCTTATCTTAAATGTCAGGACCATCTTGCCTAGCCCCGGTCTCCTAAGCTCCTCATGGGGCAACGTAGGATTGCATGATGAATGAATGAATGATATATATATATGTATATATATATATTTATATATATATATATTTATATATATGTGTATATATATATATTTATATATGTGTATATATATATATATATATATATATATATATATCTATATATATATATATATATATATATATATATATATATATATATATTGTTACGGAACAGAGAAAGATAATGTACACTTTAAGTGAGAATACGAAGAGTCACTACTGTCCCGTAAAGTTCCAGGTTCAAAACAAAAGAGTTAGGTAAAATTACAAGTTAAAGTTTAATGCTCAAACTAACAACAAAACATTCAGGACTCATAAGGATAATGTAATGGCAAAAAACAGATTAAATATATGGTTAACTGCAATAGCCTCTATTAACACAAAATTAGCAAGAGTAAATTTATCTAAGTCAGCCCTGATAAAATGAGATACCAGATAATACTCAGTGAATGCCAGATAAATTATTACAGATACAAACTATTATCAAAAATGACTGACATAAAACCCAACATTAATCAAAAATCTCACTAGGCCTAAGAATTAACCTTATGCTACACAGTACAAGAAAAATACAACAGTTATACTCAAATTACACACAGCTGCTAGATGTTTGGAGATTTCTTGAGCACTCACAATAATAATATCTGTATAGGGGAGGACAGAGATGTGAACAAAATGAGGAGCAGATCTAAGTGGCAATGATGCAGAGACTGAGCTCATTATATAGGGGCCACCAGAGCTTGATACAACTTGTTAGAAGGACGCGCAAATGAAGCCATGGGGACAAAGAGATGAAAATCCCGCACTGACAACAGAAATGACGACTTACTCTACTATAACGGTAGAAGGGGGGAACTGAGGCAGAACACGCTCGTGATCAAACATGCAGCATACTGTGCGTTAAAATTACACAAAGGATGATGAAATCATAGGCTATGTAACACCTCCCCACAAAGAAAAAAGAAATTTACAAAGGAAATTTCTTATTACTCTAAAACAATCTGTACATGGCATTACAGAACATGCAAATGTCTTTCCTAATGTTACAAAACATGAGATCTCCCTAGCACGTTCAGTCATAGGTACTTGCCAGTACCCCTTTAACAAATCAAACTTACTTATGTACCTAGCCTTTCCGATCTTGTCTATGCAATCTTCCACACGAGGGAGAGGGTAAGTGTCTGTTTTGGTTATCTGATTAACACGTCTGTAGTCAATGCAAAGCCGCTGTGACCCACCTGGCTTAGGGACTAGAGTGACAGGAGAACTCCACTCGCTCTGACAGGGCTCAATCATCTTGTGGTCCAACAGGTAGCCAAGCTCCTTCTGGATGAGAGGAACTTTCACTGGGTTCACACGGTAAGGAGGCAATTTAATTGGCTTTGCGTCTCCAACCTCGACATCATGCATCAACACAGTAGTTCTTCCTGGAGTGGCACGGAACACTTGCGGGTACTCCTGCAGTAATGCCGAAAACTCCTGCCTTTCCTCGGGAGGTAGATGAGAAAGCTTAGTCTGGAGATCATTCATGATATCAGGATTCTTCCCCAAACTATCACTCAGGCTCATACTGCATGGGAGAGCTTCACTTGCAGACTCGGGTGGAAACAGCTACAGTGCAGACTGGATTATTTTCGTCCCGCCTGTGATATAACTTTAGCATGTTGATGTGACATAGTTGCTTGCTCTTTCTACGCATCTGGTGTGGCGACGACATAGTTGACATCACTGAGTTTCTTCTCCACGAAATAAGGGCCACTAAACTTGGCTTGAAGAGGTTGCCCATGAACTGGTAGCAGAATCAAAACCTGATCTCCTGGCTGAAAGTGGCGTAACCTGGACTTCTTATCATACCAAGTCTTCATCTTCTCCTGAGCAGCTCCTAAATTCTCTCTCGCCAGCTGTAAAGCAGTGGACAGCCGTTCTTTGAACTTCATCACATACTCCAGCAGGTTGACGTCATCTTCCTCCGACAGCCAGCATTCCTTGAGTAACTTAAGGGGTCCTCTTACTTCATGGCCAAACAGTAGTTCAAAAGGTGAGAAGCCCAGTGATTCATTTGGCGATTCTCTTGCAGCAAACACAACGAATGGAAGACCTTTATCCCAGTCTTTCTGATGTTCCAAACAGTATTTCTTGAGCATCGATTTGAGTGTTTGATGATATCTCTCCAACGCTCCTTGGGTCTGGGGATGGTAAGCTGAAGACGTGATCTGGGTGATGCCCAACTCTTTCAGAGACTGCTTGAAAACATTCGACATGAAATTACTTCCCCGGTCTGACTGTATCTCCTTGGGCAGACCAAACTTTGTGAAGAACCCTAGCATTTCCTTAACCACGTTCTTTGCTGAGATATTTCTAAGTGGAATGGCTTCAGGATAACGAGTAGCCATATCAATCATGGTCAACACATAAGAAAATCCTGAAGAAGTCTTAGGAAGAGGGCCCACAATATCCACCAACACACGGGTGAAAGGCGCCTCAAAAGGAGGAATGGGAACTAGAGGTGCAACCTTTTCGGTCTGATTACACTTCCCCACAACTTGACAGGTGTGACAAGACTTACAATACCAGGAAACATCCCTGAAGATACCTGGCCAGTAGAAGTGTTTCAAAATGCGTGCCACAGTCTTCCTCACTCCAAGGTGTCCTGCCAAACTGGAATCATGAGCCACTCTAATGATATCCTGCCTACAAACCCGAGGGATGACAACTTGATGTACAACCTCCCATTCACAGTCGGCTGATGCTGTTGGGGGTCTCCACTTCCTCATAAGTACTCCTGACTTTACATAATAACAAGTAGAAGCACCGGCTGACTCTTCTTCACTGTAAGCAGAGTTAGCTAGACCTTTCAACTCCAGGGTCAGCAACCTGCAACTCAACCAACTCTTTGACTAGACAAATTATCAACACTACGGGGTACTGCCTCATCTGGTGAGTGGTCCAAATTAGCAAGAAAAGTGTCAGCTAGGATAACATCATCATCATCATTATCCTCTAAATCACCAGTAACTTTAGACTTAGCCCTAGTGACAGCACATGCAGGGAACACATCAGGGACATCACAATCCTGGGACGCAGCCACTGGCTCACTAGACAACTGAGGAGCTGGACACACTTGACTTCCACCAATATCATTTCCAAGTAAGAAAGTTACACCTGACATTGGGAGTGTCTCAACCAACCCAACCATAACGGAACCATTAACAAAACCAGACTAAATTCACTCTGCACAGAGGGACAGAGAAGTAATTATTCCCAACACCTTGTAAGATTACAGTTTCATCAAAGGAATTAACATTAGAGCCTAGAACACTGGTCAGCATAAGGGATTGGCAAGCACCTGTATCACGATATATTTGAACTGATTTCCTGTCATTACTGTCCAGAGGACTGACAAAACCATCAGACAGGAAATTAGCAAATGAACTCTTGAGAGTGTCACCCACGTTACCGCTCAAAAGAGGAGCTCCATCATGAGAATTTAAGTTACCCCTCAAAGCAGGTTCAGTTAACTCAGTTAAAGAATTCTGGGAACTCTCAAGAGTGGACACTAGACCAATTGACTGAATATTTAAAGACTCCTTTTTGTTCACATCACGCTGTCTCCTGAAACATCTCTCCGTAGTATGACCAAGCTTACTACAATAAGTACATTTACTTTTCTGAAATCTAGAGGTGAAGCTGGTATTTACTTCCTGAGAAACATCATCCTTATTCTCTTTCCTGTTACCTGTACTCTGAGTAGAGGCAACGTACTTACTCTCAGCTTTCCCTTTTTCTCTAGAATATCTCTTGTGAGTGAGAACATATTCATCAGCTAAAACTGCAGCATCAGACAAATTATCTATCCTTCTCTCATCAAGATATAGGCTTACATCTTTATAAATACACCTCTTGAAGTCCTCCAGCAAAATCATCTGCTTAAATTTACCAAAGTCAGAATCCACATTCTTAGAATTTAACCACTGCTCTAACAGATCTTCTTTGATTTTTGCATACTCAACATGGGATTGCTTATCTTGCTTGTAAGTTGTCCTAAATTTTACTCTATAGGCTTCAGGAACAAGCTCATAGGCCTTAAGAATCAAGCTCTTAACTACATCATAATTATCAGATTGATCCTGAGGCAAAGATGCATAAGTTACTTGAGCTTTACCGGTGAGAACAGTTTGAAGGAGTACTGGCCAATACTTTTTGGGCCAATTAAAACCTGTAGCTACCCTCTCAAACAACTGAAAATACTTAGTTAAATCAGATTCATTAAAAGGAGGGACAAGTTTAACATTTTTAGCCACACCAAAATCATCAGAGCTAGATGATCCAGTTCCACCTTGTTTCATGCGATACTCATGGTCTGCCTGAATCCTGGCAAGTTCAACTTGTGCCTCAGCCTGCATCTGTGCCTCCTTAACGCGAGCCTCCTGCAGGGCTAGCTGTAACTTAGCTAATTCAATCTGCGTTTGCTCATTTGGAGGAGTTACATTAAACAAGCTTTCATTAATCATGTCAACAATCTGATCTTTAGAATGATGAGAGTGAACTGCGGTTCCCAATTGTTGAGCAACAAGCTTAAGTTCATTCTTTGTTCTGTTTTCTATATCACACACTGTTTGCACATTTGACAAAAAATCTTTGGCTTCATCAAGTGTAGTAATAGTAGACATAATTAATAAGTAACAGTCACAAAATATCAAGCAATATCCTTATGATAATATCCTGAATATCCTGATAAGAGGTCGCCAAATTTATGTTACGGAACAGAGAAAGATAATGTACACTTTAAGTGAGAATACGAAGAGTCACTACTGTCCCGTAAAGTTCCAGGTTCAAAACAAAAGAGTTAGGTAAAATTACAAGTTAAAGTTTAATGCTCAAACTAACAACAAAACATTCAGGACTCATAAGGATAATGTAATGGCAAAAAACAGATTAAATATATGGTTAACTGCAATAGCCTCTATTAACACAAAATTAGCAAGAGTAAATTTATCTAAGTCAGCCCTGATAAAATGAGATACCAGATAATACTCAGTGAATGCCAGATAAATTATTACAGATACAAACTATTATCAAAAATGACTGACATAAAACCCAACATTAATCAAAAATCTCACTAGGCCTAAGAATTAACCTTATGCTACACAGTACAAGAAAAATACAACAGTTATACTCAAATTACACACAGCTGCTAGATGTTTGGAGATTTCTTGAGCACTCACAATAATAATATCTGTACAGGGGAGGACAGAGATGTGAACAAAATGAGGAGCAGATCTAAGTGGCAATGATGCAGAGACTGAGCTCATTATATAGGGGCCACCAGAGCTTGATACAACTTGTTAGAAGGACGCGCAAATGAAGCCATGGGGACAAAGAGATGAAAATCCCGCACTGACAACAGAAATGACGACTTACTCTACTATAACGGTAGAAGGGGGGAACTGAGGCAGAACACGCTCGTGATCAAACATGCAGCATACTGTGCGTTAAAATTGCACAAAGGATGATGAAATCATAGGCTATGTAACAATATATATATATATATATATATATATATATATATATATATATATATATATGACTAGAGATTGGGGATATTACATCAGAATAATTGCTGCTCTATAATAATACTAATGTCAGCTGGTCTTTCTGGAGGGTTGTGCAGCGAGGTCGTCCAGGCACCTGTGTCTTGGCAGCGACGAACCCAGCCTGAAACGGTGGATGGTGACACGCCAGTCCCACGAAAAGCTATACTATTCCCTGTGAAGGGTAATAGTTGCTCGTACACCTTCTGAACACTCCATAGAGGATGCCATTATTTTGAAATGAATTTATAATATTGACTCCCATGGGGTTCCATATACATATATTTTTTATGCAAAGCAGAAGCAACCAAAGGCCAGGAGCCGGCATGCCGTTCCCTCCAAGAAAAAACAAAAACAATAACAGAAAGCCAAATTCAAGATCCGTTCATTTTGAGATGCCTGGACACACTGTATCTGAAAGGCTGGAGATTATAGGAAGTAGGAAAAACAGACAGAGGGAGACAGTTCCAGAGTTGACCTGTTGCATAAATGAAGGATTCGAAGTATCGGTTAACTCTTGCATTAGAGACCTGGACAGAAAAGGGATGAGAGTTTGTTGCTAGACGGGTGCTACGCAGTACGCACGTCGTAGAGGTGGAGGGATGCGAACAGACAATTCAGAGGAGCAGTGACCATTGAAGTAGTGATAAAAAAAAGATAAAGATGCAACAGTGCAGTGAAGAGACAGAGGTTGAAGGACGTCAGTAAGAGGGGAGAGTTAATGAGATGAAAAGCCTTTAACTCTACTCTAATGAGAAGAACTGTATGTGGAAAGCCTCCCCACACATGAGAGTTGTACTCTACACAGGGGCGAATAAAACTCGTGTATAAAGTCAACAACTGTGCAGGGGTAAAGAAGGTATGAAGTCGGCTTAGCACACCTAATCTCACGGAAGCAGATTTTACAAGAGATGTAATATGATCTTTCCAAGATAAGCCCCGAGAGAATGAAACCCCAGGATAGTTTAAGGAGGATACAGGATAAGCCGGATATTATTAAACATCAGTGGGTACTCCTGTGGAAGATTTTGTCGGGTTGATAGGTATGAGAACTGAGTCTTTGATGCATTAAAAACAAGATTATTTTTTACCCCAGTCAGAGATACAAGCCAAGTCAGAAATTAGGTCTGCCATAGCCTCATCCCTTGTTTGCTGAAGTAACTGCTGAGATGGACCTTACGGGAACCAAATGGAAAGGTGAAGGGTGGAATCATCAACGTACGAGTGGATAGGGTTAGATGTACAGCTTAGAAGGCCATTGATGAATAAAAGGAAGAGAGTTGGTGATAGGACAGAGCCCTGAGGAACACCACTGTTGATAGATCTAGGAGAAGAACGTGGCCGTCTACAACAGCAGCTGGAGAACGACCAGAAAGGAAGCAATGGATGGTGACACAGATAGAAGGATAGTAACCGTAAGAGAGTAGTTTCAAAATTAAAGATTTATACCAGACTTGATTGACAGCCTTTGAGATGTCAAGTGCAATGGCAAAGATTTCGCCAAAATCCCGAAACGAGGATGACTAGGAGTCTGAAAGGTACCGTAGGTGAGAAGATCGCCAGTGGAGCGTCCCTGACGGACCTCATACTGACGATCAGAAAGAAGATTGTGATACAAAAGATACTTAAAAATTTTTTCTGTTAAGAATGGACTCGAAAACTTTTGAGACACAGGATGTTAAAGCAACTAGGCAATAGTTAGAGGATTGGGAATAGCCACCCTTCTTTGAGACAGGCTGAGAGCAAACTTTCAGCAAGATGGAAAGGTACAAGTTGATAGACAAAAGTGAAAGAGTCTACCTAGGCAGGGTGTAAGCACAGAAGCACAGTTCTTGAGGACAACAGGACAGACTGCACCAAGCCCATAAGTCTTGTTTGCATTGAGGCCAGTGATGGCGGAAAATACATCAGCTGAAGACATTTGAATGTCAGCCATAAGGAAGTCAGAGGGGGGAAGTGATGAAGGAACAGCACCGAAATCGTCTATGGTAGAACTGGAGGAGAAAGTCTGAGCGAATAGATCTGCTTTATCAGTAGAAGAAATAGCTACAGAGCTATCAGAGTAGAAAAGAGGAGGGAAGGATGATGAGGGAAAGTTGTTAGGTTTTTGGCAAGGTGCCAGAAGGAGCGGGAAGAATTCGAGTTGAAGAGTTGAGAGCATTTAGTATGGATGAAATTATTTTTAGCAGAGCAAAGAACAGACTTGGCACGATTCCGAGCAGAAACATAAAGAAGATGTGATTCAGGGGTGGATTGGCTCTTGTGCAGTTGCGAGCAGATGACTCGAGGCCACCTAGTCCACCAACATGTTGGTGTTTTTTCTGGTAACAATGGTGGGTATGAACTTGACCGAGATTCAGTCGGCTGTTCTGTCGAAACAAACCCAGTGATATTTTGTCAGTGTGCTGTTCTAACTGGTCCCCAGTCAATATCATGCAAGTAAACGTGTTATAATGATAATGATTAATTTGTCATACACATGGTAGATATATTTATAACCATAATATTACAACCTGGGCGTCCAAATAGTGGTGCGTTCATTCATGCGAGACACACGGGTATCGGTAGTGATTTATTTTGTTCGTCTATCGTCGTGAACCAAACAACCTTTACCAGTTTTCAAGAGACATGCCGTAGGATTATCAGCTTCCCCGCAACCTAGCATGATCACAAATAATTCGTGATGCCCTTCTCCCCGCCTCGTCAACCTGAGACACATAAACCTTTTATCAGCGAATCTGATGCAACTGGGAGAGTTAAAGGTGCATACCACAGTTATTGCTATAGAAGGGGAAGCAGGAGGTGGGACTGAGGAGGGTGGTGGGTGAGGAAGGGTTGGGAGAAGGAGGAGGATGTGGGAGTGAAGAGAACGATGGGTGAGGAAGGGTGGGGAGGAGGAGTTGGAGGGTGTGGGAGAGAGGAAGACAATGGGTGTGGAAGGGTGGGGTCGAGGAGGGAGATCTACTTTCAGGGCGGTAAGATTGGCTATCCTGTATCAATTATTGGAAATACAGCTATATATATATATATATATATATATATATATATATATATATATATATATATATTGGCAAAAAGGTAACCGATGCCACCCGCCCCCCCCTTCCATCAGACGTCCCACCTCGTCCCTCCCTTCCTCACCCACCATCCTCCTTATAACTCCCACATCCCCCTCCCCGTGTTCCGCATACTATGGTGTGAACCTGCTTCGGATTCAGAGGTCGACGAAAGTGAGGTTCACGGTGAGGGATAACTGGCATGACGGTATTTTTGTGATAATAATGCGAGGTTGCGGGGAAACGATAACCCTACGGCATATCCCTTGAAAACTGGTAAGGGTCGTTTGGTTCATGACGATGGTACAACAAAATAAATCACTACCGATACCCGTGTGTCTCACATGAATGAATGAACCACTACTTGGAAGCCTATGCGGTAATACTGTTATAAATATATCTATCACGTGTATGACACGTTAATCATTATCAGTATAATACGTTTCCTTGCATTATACTGATTGGAGACCAGTTAGAATTGCACATTGACAAATTATCACTGGGTTTGTTTCGCCAGAACAGCCGACTGGATCTCGGTCAAGTTCATAGCTACCATTGTTACCAGATAAAACACCAAACATGTTGGTGGACTAGGTGGCCTCAAGTCATCTGCTCGCAACTGTACCTTTTATAGGCCCTCTCTTTGTTGTGGACAGCATTAGAACAAGCGTGATTAAACCTTGCATTAGTCAAAGGATGTGAAAAAGGAATGTATGCTTCCAAGCCTGGGAGAATAACCTCTGTAATGCACAAGGCACACTCAGATGGCTCCTGACCATGGAAGCAATAATCATTCCAGGGAAAATCAAAGAAGTACTGCTTGAGGGCCTCTCAATCATTAGCTCCAAATTACCACAACTGACGTTTCTTTGGTGGGTCCACAGGCCATACTGGAGTGATAGGACAGGTTAAGGTAATAAGATTGTGATCGGAGGTGCCCGACGGAGAGGAAAGATTAACAACGTAAGCAGAAGGATTAGTTGTAAGGAAGAGGTCAAGTATGTTGGAACTCTCTCCAAGGTGGTCAGGGATACGGGTAGGGTGTTGTACAAGCTGCTCTAGGTCATTAAGGATAGAAGAGATGTAGGCTTGTTCACCAGGTAGATCAGTGAAAGGAGAGGAGAGCCAAAAGTGGAGATGAACATTGAAATCTCCTAGAATGGAGATTTCAGAGAAAGGAGAAACGGATAGGATGTGTTTCATCGTAGAAGTAAGAGAGTCGAAGAATTTTTCATAGTAAAATTAGGGGATAAGTAAACAGAACGGATATATTTAGTCAGAGAATGACAGGAAAGCCGAGGCCAGAAAGGAGAAAATTCAGAAGAATCAAGTTCAGGAACACGAGAGCAAGATAAGTCGTTACGTACATATACACAACAGCCATCTTCGGCTTTGAAATGAGTATAGAGAAAGCAGGAGGATACAGAAAAGGGTTTGCTATCAGTTACCTCAGACAGCTGAGTTTCAGTTAAGAAGAGGTGAAGTTTAGAGGAGAGGTGGTGCTCAAGAGAGATAAAGTTAGAGGAAAGGCCGCGAATGTTGTAGAAATGAAGGAGTCAGACAGTGGTTCCAGGCAGCTCGTTGAGTCATCACCTGGAGAGGGGTGGATGGTGTCAGTGGTTTCGAAACAAGTCCACACCCTGCTGTATGCAGTGTCAGCACTTCTCGCTCTTACCGACTACTGCTTAAGAGTGTGCTATGGCCATTCGTAAAGTCCGAGTTGGCAACTTCTGCAGCTGGAAGTTTCATATGTTTCGATACATGTTTCGTATGGTTGTAAGAACAGTTAAGAACAGTAAAGAATTAACGTTTGAGAACAAAATGCATCTTAGCATTGCAAACATCATCACCTCACACTTTTAAGGCATATTTTTATAAAAATAACACCGGTGTGTCATTTTGCATTGCCGAAATAAATGTATATTGACAACACATGGCATGTGTTTAGTTGTTGCCGTACATATTTTCATTTCATATATTCCTGTGTGCTGTCCCAGGGACATATGAGCTTGCCTGGTAACATGCAAAGAACATACGCAACTGAGCCGTCATTGTTTATTTATTTCATTCCACAGGGTAACATGAAGGAATTACAAATGTTATTACATTATTAGAAAAGGCGCCTAGAAACAGGCTTACCAATCCTTGAAATATGACCAGACCTATAGTGCTCACTCTGATATCCATGGTACCCAGCTGTAACGATACTTTTCCGGCTGTGTGTACTGTGCATAGGAAAAATGAAGCGATGGGAAGTTACCGTGGGGAAAGTAGAGAGAGAGAGAGAGAGAGAGAGAGAGAGAGAGAGAGAGAGAGAGAGAGAGAGAGAGAGAGAGAGACGTGGCATGATAAACGAGAACTTCATTGACACGTGACATGATAAACAGCCATAGGTGAAGCGGGTGTCGGCCTAAGTATGTACAGTGTACATACGAGAATGGTGTGTAGCCATGCCTGTGTCAGGGTTGGGTCCATCAACTTTCCTAATGAATTAATCCAGTTATCTTAATCTGACAAAATTTAAAAATTATATTAGTATTGTTTGGTTAAAGAAGATTAAAGTAAGTTTGTAAAATAAGTCAATCGTTAATCAGCTACCATTTCCTGTAAATGCTTCGGGGTAATAATAAGTAAAGGAGCGATGTAGTGTTGATATGGATGAAATTTTAAGTTAAGAGATATACTCCGAGATGTTTTGGGCATGTGGAGAGGATGGAGAATGAGAGGCTGAGTAGAGGAATGTATGTGAGTGAGACTGAGGGGGAGAGGGATACCAAGGATGAGACTGATTAATTGACTGAATAAAAAAAAAAAAAAAAAAAAACGGCTATGCAACTACCAGGATCATTATGCCGCCGGACATCAAGGTAAAAGATGCCGACAGAGAATAAGAACAAACAATAATCTATAAAGCACGTAAAAATATCAACACTGAAACACACACACACACACACACACACACACACACACACACTAAAATCACTAAAACACCAAAAATATGCAATTAAAAAATATATATATATATATATATATATATTGAAAATTATGCAGCAGTCCAGCTGCCACCAGAAAGTTGAGGGTTCCCTCTCCCATACAAGAGGCCACCTCCCCCAAGAACCGATGAAAGACAGTACGACCCAAAACTCGCCTGGTGCTCAAACAGGTATCGGTAGTGTAAAGCCTATGTCCCACTGTCAAGAACTTTCCCACGACATGCCATGATCTTCATGTCTTCGTGTGTCGCCGCATGTCGTTATGAGTAACGTGGCGTGACTTAGCGATGACGTAGGTGTGACGACGTGTCGTAGCAATAGTTTGGAGACCGGATCCCAAAGACCTTCACATCCTCGCCACCCAGCTCCATCAAAAGATTCTCGTGTTGCCCGAAACATGATCTCCTCAGTAGCCATGCTGCTGTCCAGTAGGCCCTCTCCCTCTGCACTTTTTTTTTTTTTTTTTTTTTTTTTTTTTTTTTGTAGCAACTGCTGGTCTTCCAAGTTGTTCTAGTGTCTGACATTTTTTTCACATTGGAGCATGTCTCTCGCTGCTGTACACATTATATTATTCATATTTAGAGAGAACGTGTTGTAACGTTGAGATAAGAGTCCAAATGCCACTTTAGTGTAGTGTGGTGTGGGAATGAAATGAGCTCTAGACTTGCAATAGCCCAGCATTTTCTATCATAAACTATCTATCTATCTATCTATTGCCAGACGCCTCAATCCTGTTTGGGGTGGCCACAAACAAATCGCCTCCAAGTCGCCCTGTTCCTCACCATTTCACTGCCCTGCTCCCAACTCACACCCCCCTCTCTCGTATACCTCTCCACCCCATCCCTCCATCTCATCCTCGGCCTCCCCCTCCCTCTTCCCCCCTCCACCTCAGTCACATGCACTTTCTTCGTCAGTCTTTCACCCTCCATCCTCTCCACATGGCCAAACCATCTCAGTGTGTTCCTCATAACGCTTCCTATCACATCCACATCCACACCACAACGCTCCTTTATATCCTCATTCGTCAGCCTGTCTCTCCATGTGACTCCACAGGCTCCTCTTAAATAACTCATTTCCACTGCTCTCACTCTTGACTTGTGTCCTTCCAACAACGTCCAAGCTTCACTTCCGTACGTTAGAGTTGGTATCACAATACTGTCATGTAGTGACTTTTTCACTTCCATGCTCACTTCCCTGTTTCTTATCACTGCTTTCAAGGAACCAGCAACCTTTCTTCCCTGCTGTACCCTTTCAAGCACTTCACCCTCCAAACCTCCATCCTTACTCATCACACTACCCAAGTACTTAAAAGTACTCACATTTTCCAATTTCTCACCATCCAACCTCGCTGTACATTCACTGACTTCACCTCTCTCAAAGATCATCACTTTACTCTACCCTACATTCATCTTTAGATTCCGTTTCTTACACACTCTCCCAAACTCATCCACCAAGCCTTGCAGCTCCCCTTCGTCTTCACCCAACAACACAGGATCATCTGCAAACAACAGTGCAGGGAGTTTCCAAACACTATCCTCTCTCACCAGGGCCACTCCAACATCCACTACCCTACCTTGTACCTCTTTTATTACCCCATCCATGTACAGATTGAACAACCATGGAGACATGACACATCCCTGTTTCAACCCAACTTTCAAAGAGAAAAATTCACTTAGTGCACCAACCACACGCACTGCAGCCTTCGCACCATCGTACATACTCTTCACAGCATTCAACAACTTCCCATCTACTCCATATATTCTTAACACTTTCCACAATCCTTGTCTATCCACCCTGTCATAAGCTTTCTCCAAATCCATGAAAGCCTCATACAACTTCTTTCCCTTCTCTAGAAACTTTTCCACTAAAGATCTAAGAATGAATATCTGATCTACACAACCTCTTCCCTTCCTAAAGCCTCCCTGTTCTTCTCCAACTAATTTCCCTGTTCTTTCTCTAACTCTGTCAATAAGTATCCTACCATACACTTTTCCTGTTATACTAAGAAGACAAATGCCCCTATGATTACCACACACTTCTTTTTCCCCTTTTCCTTTGTACAAGGGAATAATTATACCTGACTTCCAATCCTCTGGGACTCTACCTTCCTCCCAGGCCAATCTGCACATCTTCCACATCCATTCTACTACTATCTCTCCCCCACGCTTCAGCATTTCACCACACACTCCATCAATTCCTGGGGCTTTCCCCGATTTAACTTTCTTCATTGCTTCCACAACTTCTATCCTACTGATTTCTTCCTGTCTTCTCACCTCCCTCCTTCTCCCAGCCATTCCCCAGCCACTTATACTCACATTACTTCCATCCTCTATGTTCAACAATTCCTTAAAGTGTTCTCTCCATCTGCTCACTTTTTCTCCCTTCTCCACTAGTAATCTACCATTTTTATCTTTCACTCCCCTGCTAACTTCACTTCCACCCTGTCTTACTCTTTTCACCTCTTTCCAGAACATTTTCTTTCAGTTCCTCCACTTTACACTCAAATTCCTTCCAAATTCCTCATCCACTCTCTTCTTACTCTCTCTTACTAATCTTTTCACCTCTCTCTTTCTTTCTACATATAACTCTCTCTTCCGCCTCTCAACCTCTTCCACGCCCCTATTTCTCATCCATTCATTGTATGCTTTCTTCTTTTGTGCTACAGCCTGTTTCACCTCTTCAGTCCACCACGCTGTTCCTTGCACCCCCCTCCGTCTATTCTCTCTATCATAAACAACGAGGGTAAAGGGAAGGCGATAGAGAAATCTGAATTGCATATGTGTTTAAAGTCTTGGGGTAAATATTTACCCTGTTGGTATATTTTAATGTAATCAATACTACTTTATTGAGGTGTATACAGTGCATGATAAAGTTGTGATGCTTCTATTCATGTATAAATCCCAGTTGTCTGTGGGGTTTGGCACCTCTGTATTTATGCTGACCTCAGGGCCACTCCCAGTGGGGAAGCCGGCCAGTTAGAGGAAAGCGCACTTATTATTCAAACGAGAGGGATGTATTTACTCTGGGCTCTCGCTGTGTCACAGTTGTATCTATCAGTGGCCAATAAAGAGAGATAAATCTGCTCAGTTTTCTGTCACCTGCACATGCAACCTCTACCATACCTTCAACAGGATCAACACCGATTCCCACCATCTCCAGTGTGTGAAGACATTTGGTGGAGAGTGTCAGCCAGTAGTGACTTCAACCAGGTGGAATGTTATATCTTGATAACCTTGCTTGGAACAGTATAATCACGTCTAAGCTGATATATAAATTGGTGATCAGCTGTGGGGTTCCAATAAGCTGATATATTAGTGACTAGCTGAGGAATTCCTACAAGCCAATACATAATATTGGTGTTCAGTGCTGGGATACGAAAAGGTTCTAAAGGGATTTGTGCAGTGAAACCCCTTGCAACCGCTCGTGATCCTACATGTGAAACAGAAAATTTTACTCTCCTGTTGCAAAGGGACTAACTGCGGAGCAAGTAAGTGGAGCAGATATATCAGAGTAGTTAGTCTTGTTCTCTCTCTATCACTGCCTGAGCGAGATATCTCTACCTTCAAGCGTGAACTGACAATTATCTCTCTCTCGTGACCGAGGCCAGTGCTGTGAAGGGTGGTATCGTCTAGACACATCTGGCAACTCTGGGCGCGGAGGCTGGAGTGAGGCAGGGTGAGTGTCTGGTGTGTGGGCTGGGCTGTGTGGCGTGGTGCAGCATCTCGCAGTCACTTGAGGACCAGCATGGGAAGAGGATCGTCGTGTGGTTGGAGAAGAAACCTGGCAGAGTGTGTGGACTTGCAGTACGAATCTACCGGTGTAACAACAGAAATGAAACTTAACAAATTAATCACAGTCCTGGGCGAGATTCGATCCCGGGCCCTCGCGCTTGATACGTGCACACGTTATCACTCAGCCAAAGAGAGGATCCCCTCATTGCCTCTAGGCAACATGGGCTTTTATACACCCCATTACACCCCTCTTTTCTCCCCTTGGCGATTAATTTGGTGAGTTTCGAACACACAAGGTAGCGTAAGCATCGGAGGCCACCATGGGGAGGCTGCGGACCACACCGAAACAGCGAATCCCCGGGATGAGGGCAGGGACGCTGTCAGCTAACCAAGGACCAACATCAAATTGTCAACCAAGCCCCGCCTCACATCCCACACCACTGCCAACCAATGTAACAACTGAAATGAAACTTAACAAATTAATCACAGTCCTGGGCGAGAGTCGATCCCGTGCCCTCGTGCCTGATACGCACGCACGTTACCACTGAGCCAAAGAGAGGATCCCCTCATTGCCTCTCGGCAAAGCGGGCTTTTATGCACCCCATTACACCGGGAACTTCAGCATCATCTGACACCTAGGGTGTATGTGCACAGTGAACCTTAAGACACGCTTTTTAAGCAGCACAGGTTAGTTAGGTAATGTGTGTAAAAATGAAGGTTTCTCCATTTCCCCTAAATAGATACATTTTTTGTACGTCTTGTCTGTGTCCCATTCTCTATTGCTAAAAGCCATAACTAATCTATTTGTGTCACTTTAATTTTTCTGTGTCTGGGAAGGCAATAAATTCTGAGAAGGTTAGATGGATACAGTGAAAAAGTGGGGACGAAAATTAAGGGGAGATTCAGACAAACCAACCACGACGGAAAGTGAATCAGACTCAGAACTGTGTGAGTGAATTGAAACTCTGGACAAGAGCATTCAAACCTTACAGAACATGAGTGAGAGAAACCTCAGGGTTCAAGATAGTCAGGACACCTCTGAGAAACTGGATAGTGGGGACTTAAACACTTTACATTTGCATTCTGGTCGTTCTTATTCTACAGTTCCTGAAAGCTCAGTTAGGTCCAAAATGGCCACTAGTCTTGCTAATAAGGGTACTCCTAGTGAAGAGACTGGGGACGTTGAACAGGCTACAACAGCACCTGTGGTCACTCATGATACTCAAGGTCCAATAATCTCTGCTAGCTATGCAACCACTCACACACCCACTTACACCTCAGGCATGTTCAGTACACCATTAACCTTTGAACAGCATGGACAAGACCATTTACTTGCTAATGTTCCTTATGCTAATCCGTGGGGCATGAATACCAACAGTATTGGCATGCAAACCCAGGATCCATGTATTAATCCATGGGGCATGAATACTAACAGTATTGGCATGCAAACTCAGGTGAATCTTCCTTCTGCATGGCATGAACCTAATATGGCAACCACTTATCTAAACCAGGCACCAAAGGTACAAAGATGGTGTGTTATCCATGGGTGGTGTCCTCATTCTACAGACAATTGCCCAATTGTTCTTGCCAATCGGAAAAAACTGGGCAACCAGGTTAATTCGAGAAATGTTCAGGGCCACATGCAGAAATAAATAAAATCATACAATCCACCGATGCGTGTGTGGCAGCTATTAAAAAGGTGGATTTGCTCTCGATGCCTTGGATCATAGGGAAAGGACAGGTGTCTTTGATAGTGGACACTGAGGCAAGTGCAAACATTATATCTAGTAAAGTGCTGGAGAGGCTCAAACGTTTGATGCCTCAAGCCAGTTGGACATTGTCAGCACCAGATGTCATTTTGACAGGTGTGACAGGGAGTAAAATGAAGATCGTAAGCCAGGTACCGTTGACACTGAGGCCAGATAAACGATCTCCTGTGTTACGTGCTAAATTTTATGTGGTTGAGGAGTTCCCTCGGCCAGCTGATGGGTTATTGGGCTTTGAATCCATGGAGGAGTATAATGTGATTATACATCCTCAGAGACATTCTATTTCCTTTAATGGGAAGGAGTTTGTACGCCTTAATCCTTCAGCAACACAAGCTGGAACTGGCATCCAATCAGAAGTGTTCAACCAGTTGTGGCCCCAAGTGAAGCGTCAAAGGAGTCCCCGGATGCACACGAAACAGAGGGTATGGATTGGAAGCAGGTCAGGGCTATAGTGAGTGGGAATCACCACTTACCCAGTCGAACTGTCTACAAAATTCCTGTCTGAGTACCTGATGTGTCGGAGGGAACTGATGTGGCATGTTTACCAGAGACCGTAAAACATAAGGCATTGTTGTTGAAGTCCACCCTGATTAGTGTCGGACCAGACCAGAAGACGCCCCTCTTCATCGCAAATATGAGTGGTGACGCAGTTAAGCTCAGAGATGGTTGTTATATAGGTGACTAGATGACCTATGGTGCCCCTGTAAAGGGAGTCAATGACGTACCAGTGATCTCTTCTGTAGTCACACCACAAACAACGACTCAGTCGGAACCTACATGTCTTGGGAGGGGAAAGCTGCCAGAACAATACGTGAAGGTAACAGATAATATTGCACATATAACGCAATTGCTAGCATTTCTTAAAGAATTCTACGACGTAGTGGCACTTCCAGGAGAACCGCTGGGTAGGATGGACAAGGTGAAGCATCATATTGGATTGTGTCCTGGTACAAATCCGATATATGTGCCTGCATACCATCTACCACACAGCCAAAGGAAAGCAGTGGAAGAGGAAGTTGAAAAGATGATTCATGATGAAGTCTTTCAGCCTTCTTCCTCACCTTGGAATGCACCACTCTTTCTAGTGCCTAAAAAGGACAGTGGTGTGAGATCTGTTGTGGATTTTCGGAAAGTGAACAAGGTAACCATACCGGATCGTTACCCGATTCTGTATCTCAGAGACTTACTGCAGTCCTTGGGTAAAGGAAATACCGTGTTCACTTGCCTGGATCTAGCATCAGGGTAATGGCAGATGGAGCTGACCGAAGAGTCACGTCCCATCATTGCCTTTAGCACTCACCGTGGGCACTTTGAATTTCTCTGGATGCCTTTTGGACTGAGTAATGCTTTTTTGACATTTCAGGGGATGATAAATCAGTTGTTTGGTGACATGGCTGGGCAGGACGTCCTGGCATATCTAGATGACTTAATAATTGTGAGCAGAGACATGGACACTCGTTTTAGTAAGTTAAAACGAGTGATGGAAACCTTAAGATCTGCGGGTCTGAAAATCAAGCTATCGAAGTGCAATTTTCTAAAGGCAAATATTAGATTTCTAGGGCACTTAGTTGATGATGATGCCATCAAGGTTCTGCCGGATATGGTTACAGGCATGGTAAATTTCCCTACACCGAAGTCCAAGGATGACATTCGCTCATTCCTCGGGCTCACTGGTTTCTACAGGAGCTTTGTCCACAGTTATGCTGCTATCGCATCACCATTGACGACATTACTTAAGAAGGATGCTGCATGGCAATGGGGACCATTGGAAGAGAAAAGCTTCAACAACCTCAAGAAAGCCATGACAGAGGCACTCGTGTTAGCGTTTCCTGATTACACTCAATCTTTTACCTGTGCATGGACACCTCAGGTTTGGGACTGGGAGCGGTGTTACCGCAAAAGGATGAGGAAGGCAAAACGCACATCATTGCTTATGCCAGTAGGGCACTAAGACCACCAGAAAAGAATTATTCGGCGACACATTTGGAGACATTAGCAGTCGTGTGGGCGTTAGGACATTTCTGGGATATCATCTTTGGGTACTGGATAATTGTTTTAACGGACCATGCTCCCATATGAAACTTGTTTAAGGAGAAGGACTTGCACGGTAAGTTCGCGCATTGGTTCAGCAAGGTAATGGAGTTTGACCCAGAGGTCAAATATTTACCAGGCCAACAAATTGTCGTTGCCGACGTGCTGAGTAGAAACATTGCTGCTGCCATACCTAAGGATATCCCTCTTTCTGGGTATTCCCTGGACACGGTAAAAGCAGAACAATGTGAGGATACGATGTGGTCTCAAGTCATCTATGCCTTGGGGTCTGGTGATGAGTCATGTCTACTTGAACTTCCGGTACCGATGACTCACTTCCATCTTCGATGGGGCCTTTTATATAAACAGTCCCTAGGGAAGGACACTGTGTATCAGTTGGTTGTTCCTGCTACACTACAGCAAGCTGTGTTACAGTTGGTGCATGACGTACCTCAAGCGAGTCATCCTGGAAGCGACAGATGCATATGTAAGGCAAGAAAGAAATACTATTGGCCAATCATGAGGAAGGACATAGAAACCCATGTTAGTCAATGTGTCAAGCGCATGGAAATATGAGGAACGACGGGACCTCCGACTCCCATTTTGGAGTATCCCCTACCTGAAAAACCGTGGGATACAGTCTCCATTGATCTCTTAGCGTTGCTAAGGAGTCATCAAGGCTCAAATTATGTTTTGGTGGCAGTGGACCAATTTTCGCGACTCACTGTTTCAGCACCTTTACAGACGAAAACTGCAGAGGAGGTGGCAAATGCTTTTGTAACCTCAGTGATTTGCCCATACTCTACACCCAAGGTATTGCTCAGCGATAATGGCAGTGAATTTCGTAACCAAGTGTTAGAGGAAATCTGTCGTAAATATGGTGTTAGGCAAGTCTTTATTATGCCTTACAGTCCCAAGAGCAAAGGCCTGGTGGAGAGGACAAACAGGAAGATACTGGAAGTCTTGAGAGCAGCGATAAACTCGCAAGAGGACTGGCAAGACTGGTTACCACATGTAGCGGCGGCCATCAACTCCTCAGAAAATTCGTCAATAGGGAAATCTCCTCGTTATATCCTTTATGGAGAGGAGAAGGAGTTACCCTACGATTTGCTGGCTGGACCTTACCCCAGTGTATAATCAAGAGAATTATGCCAAAGTCCAGCTTGCAAAGTTCCAATGCATACATAGTGAAGTATGAAAAAGATTAAAAGCCTCAAGAGCAGAGATGATGGAGAAACAACACAAAGGTAGTCAAGAAAAGACATCGGAGATAGGCCAGAAGGTTATGATCAACAACCCTGAGAGAACTTCCAAGCTCAAACCTAAGTTCCATGGACCATATACCACTGTGGAACATGTAAGTGGACATACTTATCGAATAAGGGATGATGCTAATGGAACTCAGGAGGTAGTACATGCTGACAGGATCAAACCAATAAGTCAAGAGCTAGGCCTAACTAACCAATCGTCTGATGTGTTGTTCCCTCTGTCTTCGTCGCAGTCTATGTCGTCTTCCGTACCTGTCCCTAACCAAGAGTATTGCAGCAGGCTATGATCCCAAAGTAAGAGCGATTAAGGGAGTATATTCTCTTACAGACATGTGGCTCGCACTTATACTCCTCGCGCGTTGCTTAGAGTGGACCTATGGAACGACATCGGACACGGACATGACTACGTTGATGCCAGGAGCACTGAAGAGCCCACTTGGAGAGGTAGTGGTGGTAGAGGATGCAGCATGTGTCTACTATCCAATGGAAGGATATCTCCAAGCTCCAAATACTATTAAAGAGGTCTCTAAGGGATTGTTTCACCTCCGACAGCAACTGCCGGAAGTCGGCAAGTCATTTAACCGATACCCACAGTTGACGACCTCAGACAGTGAAGCTCTGGTACAAACCTTGCATGGTATAACCGAACTTCAGACTGGACATATAAATAGGCTCACAGACAGGCTCACTAAGTTGCATGTCACTTTACCTAATGAAAATTCTGATCTTTCCAAGCGTGTCCAAGCATATATTAAGAGAGGACTTGTGGATCTCCTAGGTATCCTGTCTCAAAAGCTTATTGGTACAGCGCTAGACAAGGATGTAGTGCAATTGGGTAGACAGATGCATGATTTGGCATTGGCGGCTAAGGTATATAACAGGCTAATCGTACACATGTATGAACAGTTAGGTGAGTTCACTAACAAAGCTAATGAGATAAATAAGACTACCAACCATCTCGTAGGAGTTGTGAACAACATCCAAACTAACCTACCAACCCTGACTAACTTAGTGTTAACGCTGAGTACTTACTGTACATGCTCTCGATGAGTCAACTGCTGCTTTGGAGTCGCATGCAGCCAATATGGTGGACGGCTTAATCAATGCAAGTTTGAATAGGGCTGATGCTTTATTGCTTCCTACTCACATTTTAATCAATGCTCTTGACGTAGCTATGGTGAAGCATGGATTTACGCCACTTTTTGGTGTGAGTCAACTGGAATATTATTACCCATTGTTAGAGGCCCAGTTGACCCATGATGGCATCCTGATATTGGTATCTATGAGGAATGCTGTAACATACCATGCATGGCGGTTCATTCCTTTCCCTTTTGCTACTACTAACAATATACTTGTCATTCTGAATGAGGGACCAGAGGTGCTTGTTGTGTCGGATGACAAAGGGTATATAGCAGAAACGACTGTGGATGAATTTGAGAAGTGTAAGGCCTCATTTCTTGATCTCCATGTATGTCCTGCTTTCCATTTTGTCTTCATTCCGTCAGAGGTAGAGAAGTGTAAGATAGCCTTGTTGGACACAAACACTTCCTCTGCACTGCAACATTGCACTTTCCAACCCATTCAATTGAAGTCAGTTTTCCATGCTCATGTACATGCGAAACAATACTTCTTCTTTCCTGAGACAGAGGACGTAACATTCACATGTGCCTCACAAAACCAGTTCCTTACGGTAAAGGGTTACTATATTGCACCCGATTATTGTGAGTTGCACAGTAAAGAGACATCAGTTCTACCTAACAAGCACCATCTAGCCTTGTCGGTGAACTTCTCATCCCAGTTACGACCCTTTTTACCTTCATTCAGTGTTTCTACCTTGAATGTGACTAGGCTGTCTCATGTGCTCAAGAGAATACAGTTCCTCAGCCACCTGGACAAGACTGATTTAGAACCATATGTACAGTCATATCTCCCTTCATACCTTTCTCCTTCCTATTTTGGTCCTGGCGTTGGTCTTCTACTTATTGTGGTCTTGTCCTGTGTTTGTGTTTGGGGCTACTATCTACGAGGCCGAATGAGAAACCCACTAAAACCACGGGTCCGTACTCGCGGATTGCAAGTGGACTTGCCTGCATAGTTAGCTACCCTACACATTGGTTAGGCTACACGGTAGTTAGGACAACAATGTCGATGGGGACGTCGAAAAGGTGTGGCCGAGCAATGTTCTAGTGTCTGACATTTTTTTTCCACATTGGAGCATGTCTCTCGCTGCTGTACACATTATATTATTCATATTTAGAGAAAATGCGTTGTAGCATTGAGATAAAGAGTCCAAATGCCACTTTAGTGTAGTGTGGTGTGGGAATGAAATGAGCGCTAGACTTGCAAAAGCCCAGCATTTTCTATCCTAAACAACGAGGGTAAAGGGAAGGCAATAGAGAAATATGAATTGTATATATGTTTAAAGTCTTGGGGGAAATATTTACCCTGTTGGTATATTTTAATATAATCAATACTACTTTACTGAAGTGTATAAAGTGCATGATAAAGTTGTGATGCTTCTATTCATGTATAAATCCCAGTTGTCTGTGGGGTTTGGCACCTCTGTATTTATGCAGACCTCAGGGCAACTCCCAGCAGGGAAGCCGGCCAGCTAGAGGACAGCGCACATATCATTCAAACGAGAGGGACGTATTTACTCTGGGCTCTCGCTGTGTCACAGTTGTATCTATCTGTGGCCAATAAAGAGAAATAAATCTGCTCAGTTTTCTTTCACTTGCATATGCTACCTCTACCATTCCTTCAACAGGATCTACACCGATTCCCACCATCTCCAGTGTGAGAAGACATTTGGTGGAGAGTGTCAGCCAGAAGTGACTTCGACCAGCGGAACGTTATATCTCGATAACCTTGCTTGGAACAGTGCAGTCACGTCTAAGCTGATATATAAATTGGTGATCAGCTGTGGGGTTCCAATAAGCTGATATATTAGTGACTAGTTGAGGAATTCCTACAAGCCGATACAAGGTCACACTGTATGAACAAGAACTCTTCGGGAGTCAGACATAATCCATCACGTCTGCTAGAGCCAAGAGATCCATCCTTATGCAACACTTGCACTTGGCAACCCGCCTATACTCCACCCTCCTATATATAGCCGCACACCAAAGACCCCGGCCATTGTCGTGTATCATCATATCTCCTGGTAATCTTAACTGTGACTTAGCAGTAAATTAGCAGTTCCGTAGCGTGTCATAGCTGCTGTAGCTTGTCGTAGCGTGTCGTGGCGATGTCTTTGCGTGACGTGGAGTCAAAGTAACCGATATGTTGTAATTGAGGGATGCTCGTAGTGTGTCGCCAGGATAACGTGACGCTTCCATAGGGTGTCGTGGAATGTTGTAGTAATGTTTTTGTGCATCTTAGCACTAACGTGGCTGTGTCGTGAAATGGCCGTTTAGGCCTACAGTTTGAAGTATGAACGTGGTATTTCACCATGATCATACTTCGAGGGTAAGATTGTGGTGATCATGGCCGTTCTCAAAGAGGAACTTGAATATGGGACACGGGCTTATGTCTCCAAGAGTGGGGCATCCCACCAACAAGTGACGAACAGTCAGGGTGACTGAGCAATCCCCACAGAAAGGAGGGGGAGAGACCTCCATTAGAAATCCATGAGAAAATCAGGTGTGGCCAATTCTCAACCAGCATAAAGCAGTCTCCAACTGGCTAGACAAGCCTAGGTGAGTGAAGGAACCAACTTCGCCACAAATAACACTCATTTTATTTGACCCCACCACATCCTAGTGGTCCAGACAACAAAGCTTAATCCATTAAGCAATAATAGGGTTAAATCATATGCAGGCAGTCACTGCCGAGGAGGAGAGCATCTCACAGATGCAGGATGGCTAGCTGATGCTGTCTTGGCCAGCAGATCAGCCTGCTCATGCCTGAATGCTCCCACATGAGCAGGAACCCAACAAAAATCCACACTATGGCAGTGACGGCCAAGAAAAAAAGCCACTCTAAATTGATAAAACCAGTGGATGGGATGAATCAAAAGACTCCAGTGCAGACAGAACACTACTGGAATCACGGAAAATCATAAAAACAGATTGGGGGAGAGTAGAAATGATTTGGAGAGCATTATAAAATCGCAGTCAGTTTCACCAGATATACTGAAACATTACCAGGAAGGCTACCACCCCAAATGGAGGAAGGGATGACAACACCAAAGCCTACTCCAGTATCAGTCTTCAGGCCTTCAGTACAGACAGGGACAGAGGCATCACGAGTAGAGGCATGTTCTAAAGAGGAAGAGAGGGACACCTGAGAGGGAAGTGAGCTTTTTTTTTTTTTACCAACAACGGACCTACAGAATGTCAAACGAGGGAGTAGCCAAAAACCCACCTTGGAATCCGATATGAACAAACTGCCAGTCTTGGAACAGAGAAGACTGACATAACAGACTGGAACTGCAATCAAAAGGCTTCAGGAAACTAGGATGAGTTACATAAACAGAGAGATCATGGCACAAGGCACGAGTACAGTAGGTGGTGAAGACAATACCAACACCTCATCATCGACGACAGGCGACATAATTCCAAAGGGAGGGCATCAGCATCCACCAACAAACTCGAAATCGGGGATGACTTGAATGCCCCAATTGCCAGATGCACACCAGCATGATGCACTGAATATAATATCCGAAGACGGGCATCTGTAGTAGAGGAGTAGATCTCACATCCATATTCAAGTTCAGAAAGAATAAGGGACATTTGCAAGAGGAGGAGGGTATTATGGTCAGCACCGTAAGACATGAGCCCAAACCCTCAGATTCTCAAGGCCTCATTACAAGCTGCCTTAACGAAAAGAAGGAACCCAAGTCAGTCTGTCAAATAGAAGACCCAGAAATCAAGTATCTTCTGCGGAGGTTCTCCAGCCACTGAGATACAGGTCAAGGTCAAGGTGAACCCCTCGAAAAACGGAAACCACGCGATTCGACCCACAGGGAAATTCCATTAAGGGCCAGCTACAACTTCCTCTCTATCAGAGACATTCTGATTGCGGTGATGGAAATTGAAAGGCCATCTACATATGGTGAGCCATGTACACCATCTGGAAGTACATTGTTGATGGCCACAACAAAGTGAGTAACACGAAGGATACTCCCCTACGTACCCCATCTTCAAGTGTACAGGCATTAGAAAGCACATCCCCTACTCGGACCCTTAAAAAAAGGTTTGATAAAAACTTCTCAATAAAAATAGGCAAGCACCCGCGAAGACCAGACTTATGAAGAGAAAGTATAATACCATGACGCCAGGCAGTGTCGTATGCCTTCGCCAGATCGAAGATGACGGTAACCTGGTGTTGGTTAATGGAGAAAGTGTCACAGACAGAAGAGTCCAAGGACTGTAGGGCATCAGAGAGTAGATTGCATTTTACGAAAACTATTCTGGACAGCAGATTAGAAGTCACCTTTCTCCAAATACCACACAAGCCGACCATTGACCATATTTTCCAAGACCTTACAGAAACAAGAAGTCAGAAAAATGGGCCAATAATTCGTCCTTACCTGGTTTGGGGATGGGGATAAATGCAGCAACGTCCCAATAAGCTGGAAACTCACCAGTACACCAGATCTTATTAAACAATGACAGCTAAAACGAAAGGGACTTATCGGACAGGTGACATAAAAAGGCATAAAGAATATAATCACAGCCACGAGAGGGATCATGACAGTGAGACAGAGCAGCCTGAAGTTCAGGAATAGAAAAGGGGACATTGTAAGACTCTCCCCCAGACGAGGCAAAACTGAGACCAGGGGAGTCTTAGACACCGATGGTGGCATGTTGACAGCGAATCTGCATTCTTCTGTGACACACTAATAAAAATGATCTACAAGGAACTTTGCAACAACAAAAAGATCAGCCATACTTCCAAGTGCTGCAGATAAAAGAAGAATGGAGGGAAAAGTAAAATTTACAGGAATTTTCCTCCCTCAGTTCCACACCTGAGTGAAGGAAGTCCTCAAATTGATGGAGGAAACATAACCCTTCTAGGATGGACATCTGTCCTCCATTAAAACCCACTGCATATAAGCTCACGCCCTTCCATACGCCACCAAATATATACTGAGGATCCTCACAGTGGCGACGAAGTCAAGAGAAGGCGTCTCATTTGGCTCTCACTGTGGTACTGCACTCAGGGTTCCACCAAGGAAGCAGACATTTAGGAAACTGGAATAGTTAACAGGGCTGCTGAGTGCAACACGTCAGTGAAATAAGACCCCTCCTCGGTAATAGAGCCCAAATCATTGACAGAATAGGCAATGGAGCTTAATTCCACGAAGAGTGACCAGTCAGTCCTAACCAGTTGCCAGCAAGGAAGACGAGGCTGAGGTCCATCCTCAGCAGCAGTTAAGAGTAATGGAAAATGGTCGTTGCCATATGGGTCTGGGAACACATCCCAGTTAAAATCTAAAACGGCATCAGGTGAAGACAGTGACGAATAAGTAGCAGTAAAAGTCTGGCTATGGAAATACGTCATCTCACTGGAATTTAAAACACCCAACTCCTCATCTTGTACTAATGAAGCCATAACACCTCGAGGGTTGGCCTGACTATCACCGCACAGTGGGTGACGACCATTCAAATTGCCCAGTAAAAGAAAGGGAGAAGGGAGACCATGAAGAAGGTGTTCCAGCTGCTCCCTTTCAATAGTAGTGCCAGGGGAACGATAAAGAGTACAAACTGTATAATGACAATGCAAAAACACCTGAACAGCAACAGCCTGCAGGCGAAGTGGAAAGATCCAGATGAGTGAATGGAACATCACGGTGAAGGAAGATAGCAGTACCTCCATGACAACCCTGGCATGGGACAGGATCAGAAAAAAAAAAAAAAACTTGGTAACCAGAAGCATCACCAGCCATGGTCTCCTGGATGCATGTGTATACAAGAGAAAACTGTGCATTAAGATAACACAGTTCCTTCCAGCTGGCACGTAAACCTCGACAGTTCCACTGAATGACAGAACCCATAGCAAAGGAAGGATCAGGATGAGGTGCGGGACTGTACAGCTCCTGACAAGCAAGCAGGTTTGGACTGATGCTTAAGAAGGCCCTTAGAAAGAGACTGCCCAGCACAAAAAACCTGCACCCTGTTCCCAACATCTGAAGGCAAACGTGAGGACAGGTTAGAATAAAATTTTTCAAAGTTCCTCCTTTGAGGCAGAAAAACAGGTTGCTTGGAAGGTGACTTACAGGCAGCCCTTGTTGATGTAGGACAGCCAGTGCTACCACCAGAAGCTGTAGAAGTAGAAGTAGAGTCCACAGGACAAGAAACCCATGAGAATGATATTGTATGCAGCAGAAATGAAGCACCAACGATCCGTGCAACACCATCCCCGGGTGAGAACTAGACCACAGGTGAACCACCAACTTCAGCCTCCACCTGTCTAGACTCCAGAGACTCCAGTGCAGAGGGAACAGCAGAAAGGTCAACACAAGACTTTAGGTGGACAGTCCTCAGGCTCAGGGGACTCTGAAGAACCATGTGACGTTTGCTAGGTTCAGATGGAACTTCGTGCAGGCTGGACAAGACAGGACCAGAAGACACATTACTGTTGGCATTGGCTGCCACCACATAATTAATCAAACCCGCATCCACCAAAGTGGGGTCAGAAACAATCGGAGACGAGGGTGGGCGAACACTAGTCTCACAAGCAGTACAAACCACAGGGTTGAGGATGCTTCTGAGACCCAGGATGTCACACAGGTGCCCCAGAAAGGACAGAAGCATAAGTACTCCCACATTCGAAGAAGTGAGTCTGGGCAATCCTCTTTGCTTCAAGAAATGAAACATTTTCACTTATATGAATGGACAAGATCTCCTTCACCAGGCAGTGGCAAGGGTATTTTTGAGAACATACGGGATGAGGATCCCCAGTGAGAGCATGTAAGGGGTCCTGGACAGTCACCAGTATGGCTTGGTCTGCCACAGGAGACAGACACCAGGACAGCCAGCCTGTGCATGGCAGCAAATGGAGCTAACATGTAGATACCCCTGACAGTGGAAACATCGTTTTCGGATAGGCACGTATGGCATCACAGGAAGTGATAGCCAAGCGAATTTCACAGTAGGCAATGTTAACTTGTCAAATATCAGGAACAAGGTCGGAGTTGGAGTCAAAATACCATCTATTATCTTCTGCTGGGGCTTAATAGTCATAACACCAGAAGAACTGCAGTTCCTCAAACAACCATGCCACTGAGTATCAGAGGAGGTCACAAGAAACAATGACACCCTTACATCATTTACAGGTAGCATGAGGAGTGCAAGAAATATTGTTATCAGACACAGAGGTCAGGGGAAGACACCTAAACAAAGATGCTTCCATCCCTTGGGAAGAGTTTTTAGATTCTCTGACACAAGCAGAAACAGTTGCATGACGAAAATAAAAAGTGTCGGTGTCTAACACTGATCCATCCACAGCATATTTCAGCACTAGATACTTCTCATGTGACTCAGGCACTGTTTCATATGGGCCTAACCCAGAGCTGCACCAAGCCAACATGAATGCTGCCCCATCCCAGCTAGATGCTGGGACAAAGGAGGGCAGTTCCCAGAGGTCTGGTACGACTCTAGAGTAGCAATGAGGGAGGAAGAATCTGAAGAATGTCCGGGGACAGATGCAGTGCTGTCAACAACATTTTTGATTAACCTGAGGCATCCCGTTGACGTATGGGTACGTCACAACGTTTTGTCACAGCTAGACCCGTTGACGTTCTGGTACGTCACGCAACTGCAAGGTTCATAATTTGCACAATTTTTTATTTTCGCGTGTGATTTTTGGTATGTATACACAGGACACCTTCCTCTATTCCTCTACAAGATGTCAGGCAGGGACAATGCCTTACCCCGCATGACCTCCCCCCCCACATGCCATTGTCTCGGCAATTCACCTGTTACCAGTGACCTGGCCAATAAAGGCATTCAGGGCCAGAGTGATTCCCCAATCGATGATAATGTGGAGGACAAAGTTTACATAGCATTAGAGAAAGAAACAGTCAGAAATGATGATCAGGTAATGTCGCCAAAAAAAGGTCAGGTATGTTGATGTGTTAGTAAGTGGAACATGCTTATATTGCCTATTTTACAGTTTGAAAACCAATATACTCTCATACTACATATCAATTCGTACCAAATAAATAAATAAATACCGTTTATGAGTGGTGTGGAATAGTTACCCTCCCATAGAACTCGTTTCCTTTGGAGCCAGCCTGATAGAAAACCCAGTAAGGTAAGGAGTGCTGCCATCTGTATTGAGTATTTAAAACCTCAGTTGAGCGATTTCTCTATGAATTTTCGATGTTTCTCACCAAAAGCTGATGTTTGAGCCCCCCAAATTTTTTCGAAAATTGATCGGGACTGGGGGGAGTCAGTGGTGGAAAATCGGTCAGGATGTGACACATTAAACTGGCCATAAACATAAAAGATTGACTTCATTCCCCCACTCCTCCACCCACCATGGAGCCCAACAAGGGGAGGTAACATGACTGGGAGAACACCGCTGGTGACCCTAGAGGTAGTGAGGGAGATTATGCAGGTAACC
This sequence comes from Coenobita brevimanus, assembly GCF_032717465.1. Taxonomy (NCBI): domain Eukaryota; kingdom Metazoa; phylum Arthropoda; class Malacostraca; order Decapoda; family Coenobitidae; genus Coenobita; species Coenobita brevimanus. The sequence goes on from NW_027642879.1 coordinate 44,120, forward strand.
ACCAGGGGACCTAGACAAGGGTGACCCCCTGGACGACAAGAGCCATCAGGCCCCTCAGTGCCCACGTGACCCAAGCCAACAAGTGATCAGCCAATTGACTTGGTAGGGCCCAATCAGTCCTCCCATCTAGCCAGAAGAGGGGATCAAGGAGGTGTGTTGCTAGCTGCAGGGTGCATCATGCAGAATTGCTCAACCCCAGGACTCCCATTTCCCAGCATTGTTGGAAGCCATGCACAGCAAACACATGGGGAGGGAAAACCCCCCACACAAGATGGAAGAAGGGCAAGGATAAGCAACATCACCAGTAGGTCTCCTCTATTAGTAATTAGTCACGTGGGGGGGGGGGTGCCTGGTCCATGAGGCCGACAAATGCCAAACCCTTCAAAGATAGGCAGGCCTTCAGAGTACGAGACACCACCAGCCATGCTTCAAGTCCTGCTACCACGTCAAGGTGCACCTCCTCAGCTGGGACCACAGATACTTTGGAGGGAAGCAGTGGAGAGATATATGAGAGAGGAAGTTTGAGTCAGAGGGAGGGCAGAAAAATTGCAGAGGACAGGACAACGTGAAGGCGATTGTCTGAGGTCTCTCCTCCGGGGATTAAGGTGACTGGCAGATATAGCTGCATACCTGGGCATATGCAACTTACTCCCAGGGGTCCTAATGCATCAGAAAAGTGAGAAGAATACCATCTAATCTTCTTGTTCTTAAAGAAGACTCTGAAATAAATCTTCAGTCAGCTCATATCATTAACCCTGCATTGCCCATCAACAGAGGCAGATGTATTCCCACCACTTCTACAACAATTCCAGCCCATCCCACCCATTTTTTAGTCCCCCATGCCCAATTCTTTATCCACCACCCACTCCACACATTCACTCATAGAGGGGACATTGAAATAAATCTTCACTGCATTCCAACCACTGATCCTACAAGAGCCATATTCACAGGGTAGACTTTCCTTACACAGTCCCACAGCCCACAAAAGTTTCAGTCCATCCCACCCGTTCCTTTGCTCACCACACCCATTTCTTCCCCTTCCCACCTTGATAGTTCATGGTGGGACGCAGATCACATGGTCAACGAACTTTCTTGTTGCATATGACGGCTCACACACTGTCAATCAGTGTACACTCATGATTGCTAATCTCTGACCATAGAGTTAGCCAAAGCTGCAGCCAGGCATAGGCTACACAATCAGACACGGTCAACCATCATTCCCCAAAGGTTTAGTGCCACAATGAACAATTACCTAAGAATCACTGAAACACTTTAGCTTCACATATTATATTACATTTTTAAGTAATATATATATATATATATATATATATATATATATATATATATATATATATATATGCACTTCAGGAAATTGACATGAAAGTTGATCATAGCTATTATTTTTAGTGTGTTTAGAGTGTGTGATGCTATTTGACATTCATACTGTTTTTTATAAATCTGTTTTTTATTTCACTGATCTATTTCTTAAGGTGAGCGTTTAACCGAGCTTTTGACAGATGACAAAGGAGAAATATCCACGACTGCCACAGCAGCCTGCATCCACATGGAATATTCTAAGTATACTTTATAATACTTATATTATTGGCAAAGTTTATCGTTACTTGATATTTTGAAATAAATGTGTGCTTTTTTCTAGTGATAACAGGCCCCGTTACCATCCAGTGGGAGTGGTTGCGCTATTCCTACACGACGTCTTAGCTGCATGCCCCCTCTGGTTAAAACGTGTGCCAGTTAATGCCGTTAATTCATAAATGATTAACTCATCATGTTCGGCATATATTCCCGCCAACCCTTCTCCCAGTCGGGCATTCCTGAGAGAGTCGTCTGTTTTTAAACCTTCATATCTCTACTAATACTTAACCAATAATAAAAAAACTGTCATAATACTCATCATTCCTTTGACTTCAAGCTGTTTGCCTCATGTGGTCCGTGAAGTGCATGTAGTCAGAGAGAGTTAGTGGGGAAAGGGGACAATTTTTGTCGTTTTTTTGCCCATGTCCATATGTGTGGCAGAGGTGCGGTGACACAACTAAGGCTTAGACTAGCTCTCTACAATAATAACACTTCCAGGAGACCGCAATCCACCAAAAACACTATTTCCGTGTATACTGATTTTTCCAAAAGTGGCGTGATTGCTGCTATGAGTCCGGTAACCACAGCAACGACCTTGAGGCAGGCTGGCTCAGGTACCTGCTCGCCTCACCACCGCCTTACAAACACACACACACACACACACACACGGGAGACACCAAGGAGTGCAGACGCGGGCCGACAGCACTCCATACCGAGCCAGCATGGCCAGTGGCATTATATGAGTCAAGCTCTGTACCAGGGTAGACTAAACGGTTTTTTATTAAAAAAATATATACATAAGAAGAAGTTTAAACAAGACTTGTTCAAACAGAAAAGAGAACTGAGTAGCGAAAGAATGCGCTCAATCAGCTTTTTTTTTTTTTTTTTTAATGCGAGGAAGAAGGAACCAAAGGCCATGAGCCCGCAGTAACAGTTCCCTCCAAGAGAAAAACAAAATACAATAGAGAGCCAAATTCAAGATCCGATCATTTTGAGATGCCTGGATACACTGCGTTTGAAAGACTGGAGATCATAGGCAGGAGGAAATACAGACAGAGGGAGACAGTTCCAGAGCTGACCTGTTGCATGAATGAAAGACTGGGAGTAACGGTTAACTCTTGCATTAGAGAGTTGGACAGAAAAGGGATGAGAGTTTGCTGCCAGACGGGTGCTACGCGCCCGTCGTAGAGGTGGAGGAATGCAAGCAGACAGTTCAGAGGAGCAGTGACCATTAAAGTAGCGATAGAAAAGAGATAAAGATGCAACAGTGCGGTGAAGAGACAGAGGTTGAAGGGAGTCAGTAAGAGGAGGAGAGTTAATGAGACGAAAAGCCTTTGACTCCACCCTATTGAGAAGAGCTGTATGTGGGGAGCCTCCCCACACATGAGAGTTGTACTCCACACAGGGGCGGATAAAACCCCTGTATAGAGTCAACAATTGTGCAGGGGTAAAGAAAGAGCGGAGTCGGCTTAGCACACCCAATCTCTTGGAAGCAGATTTTACAAGAGATGTAATATGATCTTTCCAAGATAAGTCCCGAGTAAATGAAACCCCAAGCATGTTCAAGGATGATGCAGGATTAATCTGAAAATTATTAAACATTAGTGGGTATACCTGTGGAAGATTTTGTCGGGTTGATAGGTGTAAGAACTGAGTCTTAGAAGCATTAAAGACAACCATATTATTTTTACCCCAGTCAGAGATATGAGCCAAGTCAGACATTAGGTGTGCCATAGCCTCATCCCTTGTTTCTTGAAGTAACTGTTGAGATGGGCGTTGCGGGAACCGAATGGAAAGGTGAAGGATGGAGTCATCAGCGTATGAGTGGATAGGGTTAGATGTACAGCTTAGAAGATCATTGATGAATAAAAGGAAGAGAGTTGGTGATAGGACAGAGCCCTGAGGAACACCACTGTTGATAGATCTAGGAGAAGAACGATGGCTTTCTACGACAGCAGCTATAGAACGACCAGAAAGGAAGCTAGCGATGAAGGTACAGATAGAAGGATAGAAACCGTAGGAGGGCAGTTTGGAAATTAAAGATTTGTGCCAGACTCGATCGAAAGCCTTTGAGATGTCAAGTGTAATGGCAAAGCTTTCGCCAAAGTCCCGAAAGGAGGATGACCAGGAGTCTGAAAGGTAGGTGAGAAGATCGCCAGTGGAGCGTCCCTGACGGAACCCATACTGACGATCGGAAAGAAGGTTGTGATAGGAAAGATGCCTTAAAATTTTTTTTATTAAGAATTGACTCGAAAACTTTTGAAATACAGGACGTTAAAGCAGTTGGACGATAGTTGGAGGGTTGGGAGTGGTCACCCTTCTTTGGGACTGGCTGAATGAGAGCAAACTTCCAGCAAGAAGGTAAGGTACAAGTTGACAGACAAAGGCGAAATAGTTTGCCTAGGCAGGGTGTAAGCACAGAAGCACAGTTCTTGAGAACAACAGGAGGGACCCCATCAGGCCCATATGCCTTGTTAGTACTGAGGCCAGTAATGGCAGAAAATACATCAACTGAAGAAATTTTAATGTCAGCCATGAGGAAGTCAGAGGGGGGAAGTGATGGAGGAACAGCACCGGAATCGTCTAAGGTGGAATTGGAGGAGAAAGTCTGTGCGAAGAGATCTGCTTTATCAGTAGAAGAAATAGCTACAGAACCATCAGAGTAGAAAAGAGGAGGGAAGGATGATGAGGTAAAGTTGTTAAAAAGATTTTTGGCAAGGTGCCAGAAGGAGCGGGAAGAATTCGAGTTGGAGAGTTGAGAGCATTTAGTATGGATGAAATTATTTTTAGTAGAGCGAAGAACAGACTTAGCACGATTCAGGGCAGAAACGTAAAGATTATGTGATTCAGGGGTGGGTTGGCTCCGGTACCTTTTGTAGGCCTTCTCCTTGTTGCGGACAGCATTAGAACAAGCGTGATTAAACCAAGGCTTTCTTGCGTTAGTCAAAGGATATGAGAAAGGAATGTATGCTTCCATGCCCGAGAGAATAACCTCCGTAATGCGCAAGGCACACTCAGATGGCTCACGGCCATGGAAGCAATAATCATTCCAGGGAAAATCAAAGAAGTACTGCCTGAGGGCCTCCCAGTCCGCAGCTCCAAAATGCCAGAGACGACGTTTCCCTGGAGGGTCCGCAGGCCGTACTGGAGGCGATAGGACAGGTTAAGGTAATAAGGTTGTGATCGGAGGAGCCCAACGGAGAGAAAAGATTAACAGAGTAAGTAGAAGGATTAGTTGTGAGGAAGAGGTCAAGTATGTTGGAGCTCTCTCCAAGGCGGTCAGGGATACGGGTAGGGTGCTGTAGAAGCTGCTCTAGGTCATTAAGGATAGAAAAGATGTAGGCTTGTTCACCAGGTGGATCCGTGAAAGGAGAGGAGAGCCAAAGGTGGTGGTGAACATTGAAATCTCCAAGAATGGAGATTTCAGAGAAAGGAGAAATGGACAGAATGTGTTCCATCGTAGAAGTAAGATAGTCGAAGAATTTTTGATAGTCAGTAGAATTAGGGGATAAGTAAACAGCACAGATATATTTAGTCAGAGAATGACAGGAAAGCCGAAGCCAGAGAGTGGAGAATTCAGAAGAATCAAGTTCAGGAACACGAGAGCAAGATAAGTCGTTGCGTATGTATACACAACAGCCACCTTTGGCTTTGAAATGAGTATAGAGAAAGTAGGAGGATACAGAAAAGGGTTTGCTGTCAGTTGCCTCAGACAACTGAGTCTCCGTTAGAAAAAGAAGGTGAGGTTTAGAGGAGGAGAGGTGGTGCTCAACAGAGCGAAAGTTAGATGAAAGGCCGCGAATGTTGCAGAAATGAAGAAGAAGAGAGTCAGACAGTGGTTCCAGGCACCTCGAGTCGTCACCGGGAGAGGGGCAGATGGCGGGGGCATTTATGGTCCCCCCCCCTGGGGACTCCGAGGATGGGTGAATTGACGCCATTTTGGTAAATTTTGAATAGGAAGTGTAGTGTGTACTGTGCATGTAGTTTGGTGAAGATAGATAGAGAAATTTGTACTGGAGAGCATGCTGGCCTACTCTCTGTGTAACTGAGACACTGAAAAAGTTCAGCAAAGGGGGATGGTCAGGAACTAGTCCTGAGGGCTGATGAAACGGGAGCTCCAGCACTCCCTGTCATCAGCTTTCCATCCACCTCGGGAGTACTGCCCTGCTCGACTGGTGCTACAACTGCCCCAGGGAATGTAAGTACTCTGTGCTTTTAGTATTGCAAAATGACCACATACTTTAGTAAAGCAAATTTGGAAAAGAAAAGGGATAAAGGCAGAAAGCAGGATGATGATTTCTACCAAGAACTGGTTGAAATGAAGACTCACAATAAACTGGTATAGCGTGTACACAGACTGGAAATGGCCTTCCAGAATGAGATTGGTGATATAAGGAAGCAGATGCACTTGCAAAAGGAAGAAATAGAAAAACTAAGAAGGAAGGTCAACAAGAAAGACACAACCATATGTGAACTAACAGTGGAATTGAGTACACTTAGGAGGAAAATGAGTGAAATGGCAAGTACAGTAGTCAACCACGAGAGTATTATGGAAGAGTTCAAAAATGATACAAAGACAATTAGGCAAGTAAGCAGTCTGATAGACCAGAGCAGTGATATTGAGAAGATAACACAGGTGAATGAAGCTGTGTAAAGCTACAAAAATGATGTGGAAACCACGTATGCTGAAATGGTGAAAGTAAAGAAAGACTTAGAAACAAGGGTGGAAGAAAAAAGCATTAAAAAGGAAATGAAAAGAATAATCCAAAACAATCCAAAGTTAGTCAGAGATTCAGTAGATATCAAGAAATCTATAGTAATCACTGGTATAGAAGAGGAAGAAGTAAAAAACAAGATCTCAAGAGACAAAAAGGAGATGGCAAATGTAATGAGTCTATTGAAAGAAGTATCAGAGGAAATCTATAGTAAAGACATAGAGGAACACAAAAGGTTAGGGAAATACGAGAAGAGCAAGTCAAAACCTTTAAAGGTATTCCACAGTGTAAACACCGTGGAGGAGATACTAAAAAATGCAAAGAATCTTATGGAAAAAGAGGAGTTCAAAAATGTATATATAAAAAAATGCCTAACACAAGAGGACCTGGAATTACTGAAAGAGAAGAGGGAGGAAGCAAAAACAAAAAATGAGGGAAGATCAGAAGAAGAGAAGAACACATTTTTTTTACAAAGTAACTGGATTGCAGGTATGAAAGTGGTACATTAACAGGAGGGAGTAAAAAGGAGGAAGGTAGTCGAACCATGTCATGACAAGTATATCAACAAGATGATTAAGTTCATGTACTCAAATGTGGATGGAATGGTATCTAAATTATTAGAGATGAATGATTATGTCAGAGAAAATGAACCACATATAATATGCCTAACTGAAACAAAATTAACACCAAGGATATCAAATGACATATTAAACTTAGAGGAATATAATATATGGAGACGAGATAGAAACTTAAAAAAAAGGAGGAGGAATTATAATATTAACTAAGAAAAATCTAAAAGTCAATGAAATAAAACTAGATATACCCTCACAAGTAGAACTGATTGCAGTAGAGATCAACACATCTGAAGGGAAAGTAATTGTAGCCAATTTGTACATGCCACCCAGATCAAACACAAGGGAAAGAGACGAATATGAGGACCTGACAGAGAGTGCAATTCAGAGTTTAAGAACATTACTACATAAAATGGAAGAGAAATAGGAAAGAATTAAACTAAATAGAGATTTTAATACAAATATAAATTGGAATACTCTAGATATAATAAACCAAGAAAGCTGTTGGGACCAAAAGCTCCTGGATCTCGTGCAAGAGTTTTTCCTAACGCAACATGTGAGGGAAACCATCAGAAAAAGAGGACTCGATGTACCTTGAATGCTAGATCTCATATTTACTACGCAAGAAAATGATATTGACAGTTTAATATATCACCGTCCACTCGGCAAAAGCGACCAAACAGTACTAAATTGCAACTTCAGGATAGCATATGAGATAGTTAACAGCAATGAAAGTTACAAAAAGAGCCTAAACTATAAAAACGGAAATTATCATGACCTAAAGAAGTATTTCTTAGAAGTTGATTGGGAAAATGAGCTTAGAGGACATGATTTTAAATGCTGTATATAAAAAATTCTGTGAATTTTATGAAATAAGAGTCCAGAAGTACATCCCACAGCATAAAGAAGCAGATAAGAAAATTCAGAAATGGTTCAATACAGAATGTAAAAAATCAAAAGAAAGAAGAGATTTGTTGTGGAATAAATACAGAAGACACAATAGTGAAATGGCATATAATAATTACAAACAGGCAAGAAACGATTATACAAGAATAAGGAGGGAAGCCCAAAAACAGTTTGAGGAGGATATCATAAATAAAAATAGTGATCAAATGAAGCTATTTTACAGCTACATCAGAAGCAAAACCAAAGTAAAAGATATAATACAATCCATTACGGATGAAGGAATCACCTATACACAAGAGAAAGATATTTGTGAAGCACTAAATAAGAATTTCCAATCAGTTTTTACAGAAGGAAAAAATTTTGAGAGGGACTATGTGGAACATGCATGCCCACACATACTACCAGATATACAAATATCAGAAAAAGTAATACAGGAGGAGTTAAGTAAATTAGACCGAGGAAAAGCAAATGGTCCTGATGAAATTTCATGTTGGGTGCTATGAGAATGTGCAAAGGGGTTAAGTAAACCATTATTTTTAATTTCAAGAAATCCTTGAGTCAAGGTAAACTACCTGATATTTGGAAGAAAGCAAATATTGTACCCTTATTCAAGAAAGGGAATAGACAAAATCCACTCAACTACCGACCAGTATCACTGACCAGTGTTGTAAGCAAGGTATTAGAAAAGCTTATAAGAAAAGCTTGGGTAAATCATCCAGAAGAACACAATATGATAACAGAAAGACAGTTTGGTTTCAGAAAAGGAAAATCATGTGTTACTAATCGGTTGAGCTACTATGACAGAGTAACAGACACATTACAGGAAAGAGAAGAATGGGTGGACAGTATCTATTTAGATTTCAAGAAAGTATTTGACACAGTACCACACCAAAGACTTTTATGGAAACTGTACCATCAAGGAGGAATTCGAGGCAAACTGTTTTGTTGGATGCAAGATTTTCTCATAAAAAGAGAAATGAGAACAGTACTAAGGGGAAACTACTCATCATGGAAAGAAGTGACTAGTGGAGTACCACAGGGCTCAGTGCTGGCACCAATCATGTTTTTAGTGTATATAAATGATATAGACAGTAACACTGGAAATGAAAGCTATTTAAATATGTTTGCAGATGATGCAAAAATACAAAGAAGAATTACTAACACAGACTCTTGTAAAGAGCTACAAGAAGAACTAAATAAACTTTAGAATGAAGTAATACATGACAAATGGAATTCAATGTGGACAAGTGTCATGTAATCAAGTTTGGTAAAAGTGGAAAAAGACCTGATTGGGATTATACGTTAGGAAATAAAACCCTACACACATCGGAAAGAGAGAAGGACCTTGGTGTGATTATCAATAACAGACTATCTCCGGCTGACCACATCAGTGAGAAGGTACGTAACATGTATACACTGCTTGCAAATATGAGAATAGCATTCACATACATAAATGAAGACATGCTAAGAAGGATAATAACATCATTCATCAGACCAACCCTGGAGTATGCATCAGTAATCTGGAGTCCTCATCTCAAAAAACACATAGACAAGATTGAAAAAGTTCAAAGGGCCGCTACAAGATGGATACCAAGCTTAAGGGATCTAAGCTATGAAGAAAGACTAAATAAACTGAATCTACCAACACTACAGGAGAGAAGGAAAAGAGGTGACATGATGATGCTATATAAATGCATATCAGGGAAGGAGAAAATAGACATAAATGATTACTTAACATATGGGGAAGCATCAGCAAGAGGACACTGCAAAAAACTGCATAAGGAGAGATGATAAAGACGTGAGGTAATTCAGATTCCCAAACAGAGCAATTGATCAGTGGAATGCACTACCGAATGAAATAGTGTGTGCCAAAACAATTCACAAATTTAAGGATATGTACGATAAATATGGTTTAAGACACGGGACAGTACGAGCTTGACTCATTCCTGTAAAGATACAATAGAACAATTAGGTAGGTAAGAACACACACACACACACACACACACACACACACACACACCGCTCGCTGGTGCAGTGGTAACGTTCTCGCTTGCCAACTGGTGGACGGGAGTTCGCGCCTCGCTCAGGTTGCGAAAAGTTTCACTGACCAAGTGGGTGGTTACTGTCCCCCTTGAGCAAGGGGACGTGTGTGTGTGTGTGTGTGTGTGTGTGTGTGTGTGTGTGTGTGTGAAGGTCACAGCCTTGCCCTTAGATCGGACTATATGAGCTCCCAGCTCCCTTCCGGGAGGGTAAAAACTGACGATCACGACCATCATGTGATCCTGACCGACCCGGTGAATTACACACACACAGATGTATGTCTGGCTTGCATTGTCGCTTGACTCTAGCATTGTTGTGCCATTAAAAGTCTGGATATTACAACTACTACAAATACTACTACTGCAACTACTACTACAACTACCACCACTACAACTACTACTACTACTATTACTACAACTACCACTACTACTACAACTACCACTACTACAACTACTACTACAATTACTACTACTTTTACCACTACTACTACTACAACTACTACCACTACTACTACACCTACTACTACTACTACTACTACTACTACATAAAACTTAAAAAAAATTGTAAACAAAATACTCGTTGTTATTCACGTACTGTCCATAATCGAAAACATTTTCCACTATAACAGAATTTTTTCCTGTGATTTGTACTTCATTATAATAAATTACACACACACGAAAACTTTCAATAAATAAGGCACTGATTTAATCATGAAACAAACTTGCTGCTTCCGTTATTCACATAAATAAACACAGCGGTGGTGCAAGGCTTGCATCACCGAGTTTCCTTCTTCATCCCTCCTCCAGCTCCTCCCTTTCTCCATTCCACTATATTTTCCACTACAACAGAATTTTTTCCCCTGTGATTTGTACTTTTTCATCATAACATGCACACACGAAAACTTTCAATAAAAAATGAGGCACTGATTTCATCATGAAGCAAATTTCTGCTTCCATTATTCATACAAATAGACAGCGGTGGTGCGAGACGCCGCACCGCACTTCCTCCTCCCTCCCTCCTCCACCTCCTCCCATTCTCCACTTTGTACCTCCTCTTCCATCTCCTCATCTGTGCCAATATACCCCTCTCCAGGATCGCCACTACCCTCTGAACCATTCCCATCATCAGAAATAGCAAATGAAGGTACAGGGGAAATTGATGGGTGCACAGTGGGGGACTCACATGATCCACCCTCCTCATGTGATGCATAAATATCGACACTCAACATGGCGGTCGTTTTCCTCAGAGGAAGAGTCACTTTCTCCACTCACAGTTGGCGATAATGTCACCTTGGGTTCTCTCATTATTGCACTATCATTACAGCCTTTTCTTTTCTGGCCCTTGCACTTTATTGGTGTTGAAGTCGGCGGCTGTGGGTGCTCAGCCGAGGATCTGGACACAGGGAAAACTTTTTGCGTAGGTCTATCCATATATACGAAGGTAACTGGAGTGTGACTTGGATGCGTGCAGGAGGCCGCGTGTGGTGAAAATAGCCCACAGAATACTCAAATAGTGCTGTAAAACACTAGAAAATGTACTCCATACATGCCTCCTGAACATCCCTGGGTTGTCACGTATACATGTCACCTGGACGAGATGGGTTAACATATATGATGACACTACCCGCATATAGTAGCACATGCCTAATTGCATGATGGAAACTGCCCACCTGCAGATTGGTGAAGATACATCAGCCCCTGTCAATAAATGCAGATTACAGTACTAAATTATGGATGAGAAACCACAAAAATATGACAATATCTGAGATAGGAGTAGAATGCTTCAAATCACCTGGATACAGTTTTTTGCCCCACCCAGTAGGGTAGAGGCTGTGTTCGAATGTGTGGCTCATGTGTGGTCATAACACTGCCCGCCACGTGTTTCTGGTCAGAGACTAATAATCATGAGTGTACAGTACAAGATGCCCCATAAGTAGCTCTCTACTGGAAACTCAACTGGTAATATCATGTGTATGTGTCAGGGACGGCTTAGTTGGTTAAAGTGGGTGAGTTTGGCATTTGGTGTAGGGAAGGAATAAATGATGCAAGATAGATAGGCTTTTTTTTTTTTTTTTTTATGTGTTTGACTATGGGCATAGGCTTCACAGCCTGCTCTCAAGGCCCAGTAATCCTCCTGCATAGCATACACCTCTCTACTGAACTGTCTCCACAAAACACAAGAAATTGCCCCGCAGAGTGGAAAAGGAGCGATATATAATATGGACTACCCTTTGCATCTAATTATTTTTCATCCAGTCTTAAAAGTATTTATATTTTCTTATGTGTCCAACTCTGGGCAGAGACTTAAGAGCCCATTCCCTGATGCCCAGCAGCCCTCCTACGTGCCACACATCTCCGTATGTTACCACTTCGGAACTAACACCTAGCATTCATACTGGGTACATACTAGGACTGTTCCATACATAGCTGTATATTGGTATTAGCGGGTGTGATTTTACATCTCGGGGGTCGTTATGGTAGATCAGTAAAGTCTGTTTTAACGAAATTCAGATCCTTAAACTGTTCCCCGTCCTAGCCGGGATTCAAACCCCCCTCAGTTGTGACAAGAGTCCACTTCTCTACCAAATGAGCCACTGCCTAACAAGGGTTGGTTGGCTTATTCTAGGCAGCTCCTGGGGGAGGCGGTGGCTGAATCGGTAGAGAGGTGGCCTGCAGTCCTGATGGACCCAGGTTCGAATCCCGGCTGGGGCAGGGAACAGTTTAAGGATTTGAATTTCATAAAAGGCAGACTTTCCTGATCTACCAGATGACCCGCCGACATGTTGTAAAAATACCCCCGCTGATACCAATACACCAGTCCTGTATGAGACAGCCCTAGCATGTATTCAGTATGGATGGTGGGTGTTAGCGCCTAAGTGGTGACATGTGGAGGTGTAGGAGGACTACTGGGCCTTGGGATAGGCTACTGCCCCCGAGATATAGGCCCTGAAGCCTTTGGCCACAGTCGGACACATTAAAAAAAAGAAAAAAAAAAGAATGCGATTGGGGGTGGGATTCTCAGACATATTTGCGATCGACTTCCTGTCGTAGTTTATTTTTTTTTTTTTATACGAAGAACTAAACACGGGAAGATTTTGCACTCCTTTCCCTGATCTATCTACAGAAAACAGTTATTACCTGCTGCCGTTTTCGTGTCGTAACTAAGATTTACAAGGCAAGGTTTTCCTCTCCTTTCCCTGATCGTCCAACAAAAAACAAGTATAACCCGTTGTAATTTTCGTGTCGTAATTTAAGATTTATTCACAAAGATAGAAAAGAAGAAAAGAGAAGAATCGACAACCTCCTTTTCCCTCCTGGATATCAAAACCTGACTTACGACAAGGAATTGATGGTACCTCGAAGAGCGTTTGTGTCTCCCAATCTTAGTGTTATTATTCTATCTCTGATTTTAGTCAATATTTCAAGGACTGAAGAGGATTTGTGTAGTTACTGTTTAAGATACTTGATTTTCAGAGTGACAGTAGATTCAACTAGGGGGCTGCATGAAAGTGTGTTGGTGCCGTCATTAACATATCAGTGTGAGACTTGCTGTGGCATGATTGAATAAAAGTGACCTAAGGACTGTGTGTGGGTTGCAGAGAGAGAGAGAGAGAGAGAGAGAGAGAGAGAGAGAGAGATTCGTGGAAAATGAGGTTTAAGAATGCCAAGCGACTGACAGTAAGACTGGGGTGAAGTGATGAATCGGGTACATACGAGTGAGCATGAGGGTGGGAGGAGGAGGCATGGTGGCTCACAGAGATGGCGGATGAATAAATAAATGTACTGTTCTTTCAAGGTATCATGTACTTTCTTCACTTACAGTACGTTTACACTTTACTGTTAGCCCACCTGATATGATGCAGCCCTATCACAGCCTAACCTTTGCTCTAATTCCTCTCTCCCATCACCTATAATCCTGCTTCCTTCCTCCCGGCACCTCTAATCCTAACCCTCCTCTCTAACCCACCCTAATCCTTCTCTCCTCTTACCTTTAATGCAAATTCCTCCCTCCTCTCACCTCTACCCCAATCCCTCTCTCACCTCACCTGTAATCCTAATCTCTGCCTTCCATCACCTCCGATCCTAGTTCCGTTCTCTCCTCGCCTCTACCCTAATCCCTCTCTCCTCTCACATCTACCTAAATCCCTCCCCCTCTGCCACCTAGTGACCTCTAGTCCTGTGAGGAGGGCTGTCCTTGCTATCCTTATCTTATGCTGGTAATCTAGTCTTAGACAGGAGCTCTCTTGTATAAGCCAATTGGTCTAGGGTAATTATTTTTTCGTATGCTCCTATATTCTCCCCCTGCTTTCTTCCTTAAACTGCTCCCTTGCAAACTTACAGCAGTACATAGGAGCACATAGGAGTACAGATAACAGAAGACCTCCGCAATGGCAGTGTCATCAGCTATGTGTTAGAAAGGCTCCAGTGCAACGAACATTGTTGTGTCAGTCCCCTTTGCCCACCCAACAAACTCTCCAGCATTAAAAAAAAAAAAATAATAATAAATAACGAGAATTACTTTGAAGGTCTGATCTAATGTGTCAATCGAAGGAATTTACTCTAAATATAGCGACAGTCACTGAGCTAGATAAACACACACACACACACACACACACACACACACACACACTCTCTCTCTCTCAGTACGATATCACAGTGTGGTAGTATATGTCATATACTACCACCTATTTATTATTCCTCCACAGGTCGGTTCCTCCACCTGGCTTCTCCACGTCCTCCACATGGAAGGGATCCACCCAAATCCAAAGCAACACTACAACATCCACAAAACGTTTGGGAAGAGGGTGAATGTCAAGTAAGATTGATATTCGGATGAAATGGGAATAGTCCAAAGATTTGGTGTAGCATCTGAAAAACACTTCTCTCTGTCTCTCTTTATCTCTGTCTGTCTGTCTGCCTGTCTGTCTGTCTGCCTGTCTGTCTGTCTATCTGTCTGTCTGTCTCTCTCCTCCGGGGTCATTTGCTTGTCAAGTTAATACATGGATTTCCTGTGCTTCATTGACAACTTGGTGACTTTGCCGTTATATATGGCAACTTTTAAAGTCGCTCGGCTACTTCTTTTGCTGTTTAGCGACTTGCGACATTTTAGCCAATTTATTTTCTTGCGATATTTTCGGCGATTTTTTTTTTTTTTTTTTACCAAACCAATATTAGAACAAATAATATAAAAAACATCAGCTCAAGAAAAAGGTTAATAAAAAGAACTGGGCAAACATCATCCATAATGATCGTTCGTGTCCTGGACGTACTTGTATTACATCACTCACCGTGACACCGGTCCTGTTGCTGTCAATATTCTCTGGTGAGCTACACTGCCTTCGTCCTCACGTGTCATATTATGAAATAATGAGCAAGACGTTGTCGACATCAGTGGCCCAATGTCTTTAGATATATTAAGTGGCTTACTAGACTAGAAGGAGACAACATTAAGAGTTATTGCAATTATTGCAAGTGCCCCTTGAATGCAAAACTATGTGACACTGAAAAGCACCACAACACTACCACAAAATGGAAAGAACCATTTAGTTCTGAGAGGCAAAGAGTTAGTCCATTTGAAAAAATAGGTAATGGCACCTGAAAATCGGAGGGCTGAGTACCTGTGTTCATTGCAGAACATTGCATTACAGGTGGCAGACCACTGGTCACAGGTATGCAAGTGCAGTGGTCTGTAATTTGACTACCCCTTAATTCATCAGCGAACTGAGAGCTGATATAGAAGAAAGTTTAGCCTACTGACTGGTGAAAGCAATGACATATCTGTGACAAAGTTAATAGGTATTGCCATTATATATTATTCTGAAAGTGGAAGAAAGCTAAAATGACATTCCTGAATATCTTTGAACTCAGCGAATGTAGTGCTGATACAATATGTGATGCCAGAAAACTATCTTTAAAAAACAGCAGACTAGACTTGCAGAAACATTAAGCAAATGGGACTTACAGTATAACGCCCAAAGATATTCGCCATACAGGTAGGGATTGTCGAACACCTTCTCTTGTACCTGGGTCTTCTTTACTGGATGTTCATCACACAATAATGTCGCCAACGCCCACAGCTTCCCCTCAGAGGCCTCTCGCGTAGCAGCCCGTCATAAACCTTCTCAGCCTCCCCTCACCTTGGAAGGCCGAGCCCACACACAGACTCCTAGCCGTACAACCTGGAAGGAATTTCGTCTGCTTTAACCTAACTTTTACAGCAGGGTAAAGTATATGACGCTGTCTTCTCACCATCAGCTGTTACACAAATACTTCACAGACCAATATGAGGTATTTACAGATTGTGGCATCTCTTAATCCCTGGTTAATCAGCAGAAAATCGCGAAACACCCAACTCAGCGTCTTTCCAAGTCAGGCTTGTGGACTGCTTGTCTTGTACAAAACAATAGTTCTCTCTCCGCTGACGAAAAGGGATCACACATGTAAACTAAATACAAGTAAACAACCCGCTTATTTTCCTTAGTTCAAACAAATTTCTTAATAAAATGCACCAAGAGCAAACACTACAAACAAAATTATCATGTCACCAAGAAATAAATAAAGAGTTTAGAGTCGTGTGATGTGCCATAACGGACAGTGCATCAGTGATAACCGGTGTTAGTAATGGTGTGTATGTGAAATTAAAGGCGAAAGTCTCACGATTGCTGTTAATCCGATGTGTGTTTACTCGCTGCAACTTGCAGTCTCTTATGCTGCAAGTGATCATCTCCCACGACACCTCTATTTTTTAATCAGTGAGACTTTCAACTGGTTCACACACTCGTCTGTGAGACAAATGAGGTACAAGGAGCTTTATGGCATGATTAATGAAGGGCAGACCCTTTTTGAACCTAGTGTAGTTAAGTCAGACACAATGGTTGGTGACTGAAGCTGCCATAATCAGAATTCTGAACCAGTAGATTGAGCTCAAAACTCTTTTTGAACTTGGACGGGCAAGAAGAACACTGCTATACTGTTACACTCCTATATTCAATGCTTTGTGATAAGAATAACTATATTTATATGGTGTTTTAAAGTACACTCATGGAGACGTTGGAAATATCAACAAAAACTTTGTAGTAGAGGTGAAAAAAAAAAAAAAAAAAAAAAAAAAAAAAAAAAAAGACCTGGAGCGCTGGTGTCTTCGTCCTGGGTCCACCCCCACAGGCTGTCGAAGCGAGGAGGAGGACAGCATGGGGGCCAAACCATTGCAAACCGCCCCGACCCCTCATGGGGCCCGAGAATCTGAAAGTGGCTTCGGTCGCCCGGGCAAGTATCGCATCTCCCAACACAACACGTTTTTTTTTTTTTTTTTTTTTTTTTTTTTTTTAATCCATACCGAGAAATGACTCTCCAGCGGTCATTTCTCGAAGATGTCTTCTAGCCTGTGACATCGGGAGCAATCCAGGACCCAAAAATAAATATACAGTATATGTCTAACACGCTCAAAACCCATGACTTCGATTCGACATAGAGTTCAAGTCACTGCAGTTCTTGCAAGAACTGGACCCACTTCATCTGCACACCACTTGCATCCAGAGACCATTTCACAGACACCTGGACCTGCTCCTTATGCTCCTTCCCCCCACCCTCAACCCCCCCCCCCACCAGCCCCTCTCCAACTTGCTCCACACCTCCTCAGCTTAACTCACTAATCCTTCCCACACCATCCGATCCCACAACTCCTCCCATTCCACCCCAGTCTAATCCACCCCAACTCTTATCTCTGTCGCAATCTTCTACCCCTTCTCCTCCATCCACACCCCCACCTTCCTCCCGTGCTGTAGCACGCAACACACATCGTACACACAACACTGATATTCGTCAAATAAACATAGATGGCATAAACACTAAAAAACAAGAACTCACACAATTCATCAAACAACAAAACATACACATTGGCATCTTACAAGAAACAAAACTACGCAGAACACAAAAAACATCTACATTTCATAATTTCACCACCATCAGACAAGACCGGGCCGACAGCGGTGGCGGTGGACTCATCACCCTAGTACACAAATTCATCAACATTTCAGATATTAGTGCACACACAATATCACTTCTCCCCCCACATGACACAAGAGAGATACAATCAATTAAAATATGCACTGGCAACAAATCACACATAACAATCGCCAATATATACATCCTCCCCGCCACCATCATCCCCCACAGTACCACATAATTTCTCTCTTCAAATACACCACATCACTAACATACCCAACATCATCCTCGGTGGTGATTTCAAAGCCGAGGCGTCGGCCTGGCATGTCAACAACCCTGACACAGACAGACAGCTGGCACTACAATCCCAAACAGATAATCTTTTCATCCTCAACAATCTCCATCAACACACCCATATCCCACACCAAGCCCTTTTCCTCCCATCATCCCCAGACATCACCTTTTGCTCCCCAAACCTCGCCCCCACAATATCCTGAACAGTGGTCACAACCCATGGCTCTAACAACCTCCCAGTCAACATCGCTACCAAAACCACAATCACCCCAGCCAAATAGGAGGCCTTCACAACTGAAACAGAACAACACTTTGAAACATTAAACAGTATACCCATCACAAACATCAATACAATTATTCAAAATGCAGACAAAAGACACATCCCTAGAGGCAACAGAAAGAGGCACAATCCCAACTTCACACCAGAAATTCAAGGCCTCATCAGTCAACGCAACACACTACGACACTCCCCAACATCCCATACACAAGACACCGTACAACAAATACAAGAACTCAACTCTGAAATAAACAATAAAATATCAGAGCAGCAAACACTAAATTGGAATAATTATCTCCGAACACTTGATCACAAAACAAACACCAGCAAACTCAAAACACTAAACAGCATCACACTCTCCAAACACTATACAATCACACGCTGCCATCACAACAACAAACACCATACCTTCAAACAAACAACAAGCAAACACTCTCATCAGTCACTTTTCACACGTCAGCCATCTAAGCCCCCATCGTGACGACCGACACGTCTTCCAACGCAAGAGACAGTACCCCACAGACCCAGACTTCGCAACCTTCCGTTACAACCAGACGAAGCACATCATTAGCAGTCTTAAGCACTCATCTGCCTGTGGCCCAGATAACATAAGCAACATACACCTTAAACACCTTGGACCACAAAGCATACAAGCACTCACCAACATATCAAACTACAGCTATTTCACACAACATAATACCCAGCATGTGGAAGCATGGCTCTATCATCCTATCCCCAAACCCGACAAAGACCCCCACATTACCTTCCTCACACCGCCCCATCACACTCCTATGCACCCCCTCCAAAGTCACTGAATGACTGGTATTACAATTAGTTACACTTCACATCCCCCCAGCCCCATCACAACATGGTATTAGGCCGTTACACTCTTCCTACAGACCTACCACAAAGATTTTTTGATGGCACCAATTCAGCTAGGCCACCACACAGAACACTCCTAATCACACTAGACATTAGCAAAGCTTTTGATGCCATCCCCTGCCACAACCTCATAAAATGTTCAACACAAACATGCAAAAGAACACAAAACGATGGCTGGCAAACTATTTAGCAGGCAGATATGCACAAAAAATGTTTACCGGTCAGTCACTGAACATCAGAAACTAAAGAACCAGCGTCCCCCAGGGATTTGTCTTGTCCCCTACGCTCTTTAACCTATACAGTACATGCACGACACAGCCACACCCCGCACATCACAAATACACATGGCTTCCTATGCAGACGACATAACACTTACATGTACAGACCAAAATGCAAACACGGCCGCACACATCCTCCAACCTTACCTCAACACACGACACGAATGGTTCACCACAAACAGACTCACAATAGTCCCAGCCTAATCTGCAGTGACCCTTCTCACAAACTGGTCAGCAGAACATAATCACATTCCACACCTCACCATAAACAACACTCCCCTACCACACACACACACACACACACACACACACACAAAATCCTTGGTGTAACATACAATATATCAATGTCATTAAAATAACACATAACAAACATTAAAAACAAATTAACAACAAGACTGAACGCCCTAAAGTCATTTGCTCTCACTCGGACACAACAAAGAAACCATCATCACAGCTTACAAACAATATATATGTTCCGTGTTGAATTATTCAAGCCCTTCTTGGGCATCTAACCTCACTAAAACACACTACAACACTACAGACGAGACAGAACAAGGCCCTAAAAATAATCGCAGGCTGCACAATTGCTACACCTCCAGACCACCTACACCAAGAAATCAAAATCCTCAAAGTCAAGGATCATGTAGACATGAGAGGCACACAAATTCCTGCAGCAGCCTCCACAAACCCACACCATCCACTACACTAAATGGCAGCACATCCACACAAACCGAGGAACATTAAAACACCGAACACACGATATCATACAAAAATACTGTCATCTCTACCCCCAAGCCCACCTCAAACCAGGTTACAGAAGCATATCCATACTCAGTTCACTCACCGCTCCATTCAGTCACTCATAGACAACACACAGCTGCATGCACGGCCTCCTGATATCCACCCTTCTGAATCCTATTTCCCTCGTGAGGACGGGGTCCACCTGGCCAGGCTGAGATGTGGGCATCATCCAGCCCTCTTGGGTTATCAAAAGAGGCTCGATGACTCTGTCGGTGATACGTGTCCAGGATGCAAGACAGCACCCCATACTATTAAGCACATTTTGGAAAACTGCATTGCACACAATCGCCTGCGCCAACAACATAACATACACTCCTTGAGGGCTCTGTGGGAAAGGTGGCATTCTGCAGGGACTCGGGACTGTTCGGCCAGACTGCCTGGGGAACAACAACAACAACAACTACCACTAGATTACTGGATGATTTCCTTCAGTTGATTGACGTCCTGTGTTCAAACATCATCATCCCACAAAAGAAAAAAATAACAGGAAGTGATTCGGTTGAAAGTTTCATGGATCCACATCTTTATTTGGGTTATGAGTTTGAGAGAGATATGGGGAACTGCATGTTTCCTGATGAGGCAGATAATTGGGAAAGGTTTATCCAGTTTGTTATTGGACTTGTAAAGCAACTGTGTACTTACTTCCCTGATAATGTTTGTGTGTTGCCGTCAGTGTCATCGCAAAGTATAAATGAATATCTGCAACCAATTAAACCAGGGATTTTGGATTTGAATAAGATGTTTGTTGGTGACGAAAGTACCCTCTCCCGCGCAGACTATCAGAGGAGAAAATTTCACAACACAGTGTAGAAACAAACTTCATACACAAATCATCTTTGGTCAGAAGTAGCATATCACAAAGATGTAAATCCGTACAGTTATCTTTTTGACCTAGCTCTATTAGTACTGTCATTACCACATGCTAATTCTGATGATGAGTGTGGGTGTTTGCAAATGAAATTTATAAAGTCAAAACTCAGTAACAGAATGGGACTTTACTGAGTTATCTTAATCACCCTCAAAGTGAGTGTTGATGCTTACTGAAGTATTATTCGTAAAATTTGCGTTACACCGCATTTTCCTCATCGTTATTCTGATAATTATGCATTCAGCCTATGTGGGTAAGCTATAGTGTTTACATTGTTAACTTTATCGCAGTAGTCATATAAAATACTTTAGCGACATCTAGCAAATTTTAGAGACTGATCCAGCGACTTTTAGTTTGCATGAGATGACAAGTCTGCTCGATTCATTCAGAGCAGACCTCTTGCCACTGGAATATGGTCTCTATCCCCTCGTCTGACTGGTTATTGGTGAGGGGTGGTATACTGTCACTTGGAGATCTGCTTTGAGGTAACCTAGTTGTACTGAATGTCCTTCACTTTAATTTGACCCAGGTTTTCGTCCTTTTGCAGTCTTTTTCACGTACCTCGGTCGCAGAAAATGACACCACTATTGCTCTATATCTTTTCCACTGAAATTGTTTATAACTACCACCATAGTATATGATAGACAACTGGTAAACATCAGCAGTTAAGATGGAATGATGGCAGTTTTAGTGTAAGTTAAAGTGAGAATAGTAAAGTCTACATAATCAGCACATAATACATAATACATAATATTAGTTTACACCACTGGACAATGGAATGATTATGGGCCCAAAAACATATTAGAACAGTGGTTTCCAACTTTTGTCTAATTCTCGCCCCTCCTCACTGAATGACACGTTCCCTGCGCCCCCCTTCCTCAAATACTGTATTTTACTGGCATAGTTGGCACATGTCAATAAATATCATAGATCTTAATCTTTGAAATTGTTTATATATTCAGATAACTAGATTTTCTTGTTCATATCTGAAATATTTTCTCCATATTTAGAAACTAGTGAATTCCATCATAATTCAATGTTTTCATATATAATAACCCTCTTTATCAAGCCTTTGCACCCCCCCCCAGGCAGCCCTTCGTGCCCCCCTAGGGGGGCGCGTCCCACAGGTTGGAAACCACTGTATGAGTGAATTCTGTATGATACAAATCAAGTGAAATGCTGCAAGAAAGTATGATTAGACGATATAGATTTTTTGCTATATAATCCTTCAAGTGTATCATTTTATAAATTAAAATAAAATAGGACCCAAAACAGAACCTTGGGGCACTGCACTTGTTGTGTCTATCCAGTCTGACCCTTTTTAATTTTATGCTTGTGTTTAATTCCAGTAAGCTGGTTATTCATCCACCTAAGCACAGTTCCACTGAAACCATGTGCCTTTAGATTCCGAAATTCTTTACAGAGAACTTTATAAACAACTATTGAAAATTAAAACAATGACATTTCTGCATTTTTCCTATCGCCTGACGAGTGACGATTTGACCGAGAATCAGTACTGACCTGTATTCAATAAGTTTGACATATTCTACTTTAAACAATCCTGTCCGATAATATATATTTTTGTATTTATTCTTGCTACTTCCAGATGATTTTGTTCATCTCAGAGAGACACATCACCATATGAAGGGGTTAACGGTGACTGTTTTGAGTCATTGATTTTGGGAATAGGCCTACAGTTGTATTTTGTATTATTTCGCTGTGTGGTAAACTGTTAATATTTTGAAGTCAACCCCACAGACAGCAACTCAGTGAGGCTGAAGCAACTGAGCGGCTGTCCAATGCCTCATCAGTGATGACGGTCCGACATCCACTGGCACGTCTGGTTTCCGCCTACAGGGATAAGTTTGCCGGTGGAAAGAAGCTGATGGGACCCCAGTCACCGGATCACTACAGGTACCATTCTGGTATAGGTTCAGGGTCGACACAGATATAACAGAAGCCTGATCACCGACAGGGATAAGGTCAGCGGTGGGAAGAAGCTGATACAACCCCAGACACCGAGCTAGCATAGGCACCACGTGACACCAGCACAGATTCAATACTGAAGGTTAGGGGTAGACGGATAGCAATAACTAAAACAACCTTAGTCACTTAGTCAATACAGGTATGGTACCTATACATGCTCATCGTGACTCAGTATAAATGGTTTGGGTTTAAAGCAATAGTAGTATGAGGTTTGCCTACCTAGAGAGATAAGTTAGTCTATGTGGTGGAGCTGAAGGATCCCCAGCAGCTAGGTTAATCCAGCTACCAGAATAGTATGGATCTCCAGTGGTTCAGTGTAGATGGTGTCAGGTATAAAAGCAACAGAAGCTAATGGTAAAAATATCCATGCTAGCACACACACACACACACACACACACACACACACACACAGACTGTCGTGGGTACAAAAGAAAATTTTCATCAACAGATTCATGCTAATGCCAGTCCTCATGACTTTTAACGCCATTTTTTAATTGCAAGAAAGTAGGAACCAAAGGCCAGGATCCCGCAACATTGTTTTCTCTAAGAAAAAAAACAAAAACAAGATAACAGAGCGCCAAATTCAAGATCCGTTCATTTCGAGATGAATGGACACACTTCTTTTGAAGGACTGGAGATCATAGGCAGTAGGAAATAGACAGAGGGAAACAGTTCTAGAGTTGACCTGTTGCATAGGTGAAGAACTGTGAGTAATGATTAACTCTTGCATTAGAGAGTTGGACAATAAAGGGATGAGAGTTTGTTGCTAGACGGGTTCTACTCACCCGCCATAGAGGTGGAGGGGGCAAGCAAACAGGTCAGAGGAGCAGTGACCATTGAAATAATGACAGCTATGAGATAAAGATACAACAGTGAGGCGAAGAGACAGAGGCTGAAGGAAGCCAGTAGGAGGAGGAAAGTTAATGAAACAAAAAGCCTTTGACTCCACCTTATTGAGAACAGCTGTATGAGCTGTATGTGCGGACCCTCCCCACAGATGAGAGTTGTACTCTACACAGGGGCGAATAAAACCCGTGTATAAAGTCAACAGTTGAGCAGGGGTAAAGAAGGCAGGCAAACCTAATATCTTCGAAGTAGATTTTATAAAACAGGTAATATGATAAGTCCCGAAAGAATGAAACCCCAATATGTTTGAAGATGATGCAGGATTGAGCTGGATATTGTTAAAATCAAGAGGATACTCCCGATGAAGTTTTTGACGAGTTGAAATATGTAAGAACTGAGTTTCTTATGGGTTGAAATATGCAAGAACTGAGTTTTTGATGCATTAAAAACAAGATTACTTTTAACGCAATCAGAATTATGAGCCAAGTCAAACATAGGGCGTGCCAAAGTCTCATCCTTTGTTTGTTGAAGTAAAGGCTGAGATGGACGCTGCGGGAAGCGAATGGAAAGGTGAATGGTGGAGTCATCGGTATATGAGGGGATAGGGTTAGATGTACTGTACAGCTTTGAAAGTCATTAATGAATAGAAGGAAGAGTTGGTGATGGGACAGAGCCCTAAGGAACGCCACTATTCATTGCCGTAGAACAACGGTGGCTGTCTACACAAGGAACAATAGAAGGACCAGTAAAGAAACTAGAAATGAAGGCACAGATAGAAGGATAGAAACCGTAAGAGGGCAGTTTCAAAATTAAAGATTAGTGCCAGATTCTGTGGAAAGCCTTTGAGATATCAAAGGCAATGGCAAAGCTTTCTCAAAGTCCCGAAAGAAGGATGACCAGGAGTCTGAATAATAGATGAGAAGATCGCTGGAGGATTGTCCCTGGCGGAACCCATACTAATGATCTGAAAGATGGTTGTGATAAGAAAGGTGCTTTATATTTGTTTTAAGAATAGACTAAAAAACGTTTGAAATACAGGATGTTAAAGCGATTGGGCGATAGTAAGAGTGTTGGGAATGGTCACCCTGCTTTGGAAGGACTGAATGAGAGCAAACTTCCAAAAGAATTAAAGGTACAAGTTGAAAGACAAAGGCGAAAGAGTTTACCTAGACAGGGTGTAAGCACAAGAGCATTGTTCTTGAGAACAACAAGAGGGACCCCATCAAGCACATATACCTTGTTAATATTGAGGCCAGTGATGGCAGAGAATACATCAACTAAAGAAATTTTAATGTCGGCCATGACAAAGTCAGAGGGAGGAAGGTGGAGGAGAAATTTATCAGTAGAAGCAACAGCTACAGAGCCATCAGAGTGGAGAAGAGGATGGATGGATGATGACAATGTTGCAAGAAAGGTTTTTGGCAAGATGCCAGGACTGGGAAGAATTTGAGTCAGAGACTTCAGAGCATTTAGTAAGAATGAAATTATTTTTTTGCAGAGCGAAGAACAGACATAGCACAATTCCGGGCAGAAACATAAATGGGATAAGATTCAGAGGTGGGTTGGCTCCAATACCTTTTGGAGGCCTTCTCCTTGTTGTGGACAGCATTAAAACAAACGTGATTAAACTTATATATTTTTTGCATTAGTCACAAGATATGAGAAAGGAATCTATGATTCCATGCCCCAGAGAATAACCTCCGTAATGCACAAG
Organism: Coenobita brevimanus; assembly: GCF_032717465.1. Taxonomy (NCBI): domain Eukaryota; kingdom Metazoa; phylum Arthropoda; class Malacostraca; order Decapoda; family Coenobitidae; genus Coenobita; species Coenobita brevimanus. The sequence goes on from NW_027642879.1 coordinate 69,835, forward strand.
GCACACTCAGATGGATCTCGGCCATGGAAACAATAATCATACCGGGGAAAATCAATGAAGTACTGCCTGAAGGCCACACAATTAGCAGCACCAAAATGCCACAGCTGCAACTTCTTGGGATGTAGTCACCTCTGCGATCCAGACTTTTATGTGGTCAAAAGGGGCAGAAATTCAAGTCACTAATGATGACCACTGTGTGCTGGAATGGTCGGGAACTCAGATTGATGGAGACTCTCTCCCATTAGCGGCCTCTTCGGTTGCTTTTATTACATTTCAAGTGGTCAAGTTAAGAGTGGTAGCATGCCAAAATGACGGGACCAGTCTCCAACTAGGCCAACCCAAGCCCAACCTTTGCAATTTCCCCCCAAAAATGCTTCTAAGGTTACACATTATCAAACTACTAGGTAAGCTCTATACCACCAGTTCTCAAGGGTTATACAAACAATAAAGTTCGAGCGGGAGGAAATGTGTATTAACACCACCAAAAGGTAGAAACCTTCCCAGATACTTGCTTTACAGATTAAACCTGACTCAGTTGGCACATTGTTCAAAAAAAGTATATGGTCCTAATATCAAATCCACAAAACTTAGCTCCTTTGTCCCAGTCCAATATTTTTCTTCATAATCGTCCCTCTGAGCACATAGTTCACTGGTCCAGTCCTCTGCCACTCCCGACCTTGACTTACGCACTGGGACCTTGACTCACTCACTGGGACTTCGACCTCCACACTTGAACTTTGACTCACTCACTGGTACTTCGACCTCCACACTTGGACCCACTAGAAGTTAATAGGTATAATGAATAACTATTCTCCCCAATGCAAGCAGTCCCTTCACATGATCAGGAAAGTCTCATAATAAAGAAACATGAGTTACAACACTCGGCATCTCAATTAATAACAGAATAACACATAGCACTACAGACAAATAGATCTGCTCAAAATACTACTTATTGTAGGGATAACATGGAAGAGAAAGTACTACAACAAATACAGTAAGCATGAGTAACTTTTAACGACAACCATGAAAATCATCAATGCATCAATATCATTGTGCCTCACAAAGTAAATAAGTGAACATTAACGCACATATAACACAGCCCTAATAAGTATTGAACTGCAAAGTCATCTCAATAAATATTAACAATTTACAGTTCCCGGGCACCTGATACTTGGCCAACAAAAATCACACATTTATCTGAGACTCAGACAGAACTAGCTAGCATTCTCGTATTCCAGTTACGAAATAATAATACAAAGTACAGTACACAAATATATGGGAAATATCTCACTATTCAGCTCACAGAATACCAGAGTGGAGCGGGAGACTCGCTCTTCCAATGGCTAATGGCGTCACCGTTACGTATTTCTTGAGGAACGACAAAACTTGATTCTACCCGAGTCTGTTTATTTCGTCACTATTATCACTCGTGGGATATCACTGTTCGCGCTTCAGCATACCAAACATCATTAATATCAAATTACTTACAGAATTCCTTGGGGAAGGGGGGGGGGGATGACGCCAGTACCGACCACCCGTCACACATCACGGCCGGTGAACGAGTGAAACATGACAAAACTGCGTGATGGAAAGGGGGAGGGAGGGGATGACGGCTTACGCTATTTAAAATTTTTATTATTACAGACTCGTTATAGACTCAATGTGATGTCTTTCCCTTTACAATCGATTACCCGAAAAAAATGACATTCTCTAGTTACAATAATTACTCACCAACATTTCTCTCTTTATACCATTACATCGAAAAACAATAAAAATCATCGTGCCTTACATCACTTTGTGCACGCATACATTATGCTGGATTACATGACCAAGGCACATATTCCCATCCACTCGAGATTTTATATTATAACGAGACTTAATACTAATAAATTACAGTAGGAAAAAAAATGACTTAGCCACTAGGTAACTTAATCTATGTTCTGGTCACGTCCGCATGGTAACACCTATGCCCCGGCCACACACTCTCACTCAACCGAACTTTTGGTCATATAAAATGAACTATATACAACACTATCACTTCCGGGCACTACAGGGAGGGTCTACAGGCTTTAATAGATTGATAGGACAGGTTAAGGTAATAAAGTTGAGATTGGAGGAGTCCCAAGGAGAGAAAAGATTAACAGCATGAGCAAATGAGACCAAGTATGTTCGAATTCTTTCTAAGGCGGTCAGGGCTATCGGTAGGGTGCTGTACAAGCTGCTCCACATTAAAAAAAAGATGTAGTCATGTTCACCAGGTGGATCAGTGGAAGGAGAGGGAGCCAAAGATGGTGGTGAACATTGAAATCACCTAGAATGGAGATTTCAGAGAAAGGAGAAAATGATAGGATGTGTTCTATCTTAGAAGTAACACCACAAATATGTTTAGCCAGAGATTGACATGATAGCCTGTCATTAAAATCTCCAGTCACCAATTAATCATGGCTCGTGTGTGTGTGTGTGTGTTTTAATTGCATAATCAACAAATTCAATTTTTTTCCTGTTTAACATCATAGGCTGAGGGTGGAAAAGATACAAGGAAAACGTTTGTCTTGTATCTCTTTTCTGTTTCATTACTAGATGTGGTAATTTTTAATTTGTACTCTAGTGCAGAATTGTTTAGCCCTATGACTGTGTTCATAAAAAATTCTACACCATTTTCCATTTTTCTTTCTTGTCTCTGTAGCACAGTATTATTACACTGTATACATACCTTCTGCTTTTACTTAGACGTACAGTATGTTACAACTAAATTAGATTTCATAGTTACCTATGAAGAAAATCCAAGTTTGTTTTAGTAGAAAAAAAAAATGCAAAAAAAAAAAAAAAAAAAAAAAAAGTATCAGCTCCTTGGGGTTCGATGGCTGTGAAAGTGAGTGCTGTCGACACACATGGATCTGTTAACCTGCAGCCTTTAAGCACCGACTGTGTGACGCTTTGTGCGATTTCGAGTTCTAGTAATTACCAAGGGCAATATTTTCACTTATAATAATCACAGGATACCCCATATCACAATGCTTAGTTCATGTTTACTTGTGGTAAGTGGGACGATACTTTATTGATGAACAGAATATTCCAAGGAGTCTTAATATTAAGCATGACATACAGCAAGGCTGAAGCTTACCTCCCACTGGTATATTGTTGTTATCCATACACGATTATCAATCTATCTATCCATCTATCTATATCTATATCTGTCTATCTATATCTGTCTATCTATCTATATGTATGTATGTATGTATATAATATAATAAATTAGAGAAATTTCGACTTCAACTGGTTGGGTTGAACATAACCTTCATTAACTCCTCCAATATGCCATGGTTTGCCATACAGTAGATGCGTAAAATCATTTGAAGGTGAATAAAGCTGGATTAAGAGACTTCAGACGTTCACAGGATTCGAAGCACGATAGTGAATCTGGCGAGAAATGGTTCGAACAGCCGTTAACAACACCCACACTGTAATTACTTCTTTTGTATTATGTTCTTACTATCTCTAGGAGATGTTTTGAACTGCACTGGTTGGATAAAGCCTTCATCAACCCTTAAACTATGAGAGGCCTTTCCTGAAGTGAATAAATGCATATGAATATTAATTCAACAACTGTTTACTCCTTTAGTGCAATGACATTTTTCCAATATTTTATTCCTGCTATTGCCAGCTAAAATGATAAGGATCGTGCAAGATACTTCGAACAGGAGGTTTAGATAATCTAGCCTTCCTAAACCCTTTCAGTATGAGAGATCTTTCTTAAGTGGCATTACTTATTAGCCTGGAAGCTTGAGTAGTTAGAGAAGTCGCCTGCAGTTCGATGTTACCTTAAAAAATGCAACTTAAGAAGCAGAAAGTGTACATAGGCGTTCATGTACATAAACATATCAAATAATATAAAAAAATATAAACAGACAACAACTACTGGTATGACCATCATATAATGATGTCAGTGATAATATATAGAGTGTGGTATACCCGAAACGTACAGTCACTCATAAAAGAAGTGATACCTCAATAGCCAACCCCTAGCCAACCCCTTCGCGTTTCGCGTGGTAACACCGTAACCTTTACAACTTCAGGTGATTCGAGTTGGGCTTTGGGATACTATGCCTGAGTGAACCCCGATTCGAATTAGTTTCACTTCCTGATGAAATAATGTAGCTATGGCGTGTGCGAAAATACTCATGATAATATTGCTTTCTATCCATCCATCCATCATCCAATCCTACGTTGCCCCATGAGGAGCGTAGGAGCCCGAGCTAGGCAGTTGGTCCTGACATTTAAGATGAGTGACCAACCTCACTCATCCCTGAGTGGCATTACGTGAGCAATAAACCCCAATCACCCCTTGGATATAAACCTTCAACGGCTCAATCCGATTGGAGCTCAATAATTTCCCACTAAACCACCAGGCGCCAAAATTTGGTTATATGGTTATCACCCAGCGTAGTAAATGGTTTCCTGGTGTACAGGAAACCATTTGGCTTGTCACTCAGTGTAGAGTCACCCATAGGGAGAAGGAAGAGGAAAGAATGAAGGAATGAAAGACAGAAGAGGGAGTGTAAAGTCACCCGTAGGCAGAAAGACGAGGAAAGATTGAAGGAAAGAAAGACAGAAGAAGATGGAAGGAAAGAAGGATGGAGGAGAGGACAGGGCAGACACCAGAGAGCAGCACTACATTGAGTGAGTGGATGGTGAGCACCCCCACCTACCACAATTATAGTGAATAATCGCATCATAGCGCAACCAGCAAATCATTTGACCTTAGTAGATAATCTAATGTTGAACACTTTCATAATGTTGCATCTGTTATTCACATTAAAGCATGATGAATGGATGCACAAAAATTACAATGTCGTATCTGCCAATATTTTCATACTTTTGGCATAAACGTTCCCTAAAATAACAGTGTCACCCATCATCCTGATTACGTGATAATGCATATCTGACTACCACCAGGCGATCTTGTATAAGTTACGAATGGCAAGATGGCAGGGGTTAATCTAATATACTATAGCAGTAGCCGTGTGTGTGTGTGTGTGTGTGTGTGTGTGTGTGTGTTTTGGGAAGCCGAAACTACACATTCAAATCGCACCAAAATTGGCACAAAAATCGCAAAATAATCGCTGATGTAAAAAAAACTTGGTCCCATCGCGATTGAAAAACATTTGCTATATAATGAGGAATCACATTTTGACCAAAAAACGCTGCTCCCGGAGCCCGGCATAGGATCTCCGTAGAATTTTTTGTCCAGAGGCAGAACTCAAGTAAACTAACAGTAGCCGTCTGTGTGTGTGTGTGTACTTCGGACTTGCGTTTGGACAACTTGGGTTCCATTCCCGAAGCTGCAAATAACATGACCAATTGGCTAGCTGCAAAAAATCCAAGTGACAACGTTACACTAGAACAGCACATAAACGCGAGAGCCCTCTGCAGGAAAAAGTGCTAGGGGCCCAAAGGGCCCACGAGCACTTGTTCAGTCGAACACCCTAATAATAAGTCTACCTAGTAAAATGATGGCAGGAGTTAATTCAGTACTACTGTCGAACACCCCAATAATACGTCTACCTAGTAAAATCGTACTAATAATGGGCAAACAAAGTTATTAAACGTCATCGTAATTGAGGGTGTGACGTCTGAACACATGTGCAAAGATCAAATGGGCCCAGCTTCCACCAATCAGAGGCGGGGATTTTAGATGCAGAAAGCAACGAAAACTGAGCAGCAGTGAAAAGCATCATAAAGCGGCAAGGAAACGTATGCGTGGATATCATGTGTGTATGTGGGGTGAGGGGAGGGAGGCCTAAGTCTGGGTGTCGGAGGGGGGGAGGGGTGAGCCGATAAGGAAGGGGGGTTGGCCAGAGCTGGATGCAGGACTCTTGATTCTTTGAGGATTTACGAGTATGAACTCTGGATAACTTATCGTCAAACCCTCCACAGATTATCACCAAATCCCTCTTTTCATCAAAATGATTATATCAATGTAAGATACTTAATACTTATATTTTGCTGTCATTGTTCATTAATAAATATTCATTGGTCTGCCGAAAATACGGCGGCATACGCCCCCCCCCCAAGACCCTCCCTACCCAGAATCCGTGTGTGTGTGTGTGTGTGTGTGTGTGTGTGTGTGTGTGTGTGTGTGCGTCCGTGCGTAAACGCACACTCACGGGCAATCTACTGGGTCTATTGCCATCGAAAGTAGAACATGGGGCAAACTGAACCAGCACGTGAATTTTTCCTCCTTCCTTTTAAGCTTAAACCTTCTGAAATTCGTATGTGCACTACTACGGTAACTCAAGAAGCTGTATGTGACTGATGTGACAAGGTAAAGGAATGATCAGGCACTATCACTTTCCATGATCTATGCATATGTGGCAGAGATATGGCCAGATTAGCATGTGACTGAGCGCAGACACGTCCCTTCACCTATACATATGTGGTAGAGATGTGGCAAGACTAGCTGTCGATCTGGTTGTGAGACATCCCCTTAACCCACACATATGTAGTAGAGATGTGGCCAGGCTTGCGTTCGCTTTGGAACTGATACATCGCCTAAACTCACGCGTATGTGGTAGAGACGTGGCCAGGTTAGCGTTGTCACTGGCAGTGACACATTCCCTTCACCCACACATATGTTGTTGAGATGTGGACAAGCTAGCGTTTACTCTGGCATTGATACATCCCCTCACTCACAGATATGTGGTAGGCTACAGAGAACATATTATGGATATGGATACTAATCTGGGCATAGGAATTCAGCTCTCGAGCTTCAGACTTTGGGATCACAGTCCACGACGGAGATTGCAACCTCCGAATTCAGTGATATATCTCCACAGTTATCGGACATTAAAATTACAGTATATCGTGAAGGACAAACATAAAATATGAAATTCGGGGATTGAGATGATAAAGTGAGTATTTGCATTAGAATGCAACTCGGACAGTGAGACGTAACCTAGCTACAGTAAAAATTATTCTGGTTCTGCATGATCGTTATGGCGCCAACAATGAAGTGCTAAAATTTCGTGTAAGATATTCAGAGGATGCAATATCTAAGACTTATTGCGCAAAAACATAACACTGATGTAGTTTCACATATCAGGTTCATATTATTTTTCCTGGAGAAGCATGAAACACCTAAACATAAACATAGGAGAAAAAAAAATCAATAAACGAAGATAATGCAGATATTCATATTCTGTGAAAAGTTATGGGGCACGTAATGCAGCATTTCGACAGAAGTGATCTGGGTCTCGTAGCCTAATAGAAGTATAACTTTCATCTTCATTTAGCAGTAAACTGCTGTTTTAGTTATAACAGTATCATTCCCATGGTAATATATTCTAGTAATACGTCATAAAATCGGATGTAGATTATGCATCAATGGAAATTTATCTTCTGACGAGGTCATCGAGATCATACTTATTTTACAAACCTCCTGAAAACAAGGAAACCATAATAATGTCAGAGGTGTCCCTATTTCACCATTGCGTTGAAGCCTACCTCGAAATTATACATAATGAAGACATGCCGCCTTTAAAATTAAGCTGCCTATATAATGTGAACGACACTTTTTTTTTTTTTTTTTTTTGTTAGCCTCAAGATGTTTATAATGTGCGGGTCAGTACAAGATAAATTATTGGTCTTTCCGGGAAGTGTACCGACATAGCAGCTTCCAGTCGGCAACGTCCATCTCAGCAGTTGCTTCAACAAACAAGAGAGGAGGCTATGGCAAACCTAATGTCTGACTTGGCTCGTATCTCTGACTGGGATAAAAATAATCTTGTTGTTTTTATTGCATCAAAGACTCAGTTTTTACACCTATCAACCCAACAAAATCTTCCACAGGAGTACCCACCAATGTTTAATAACATCCAGCTCAATCCTGCATCATTCTTGAACATGCTTGGGGTTTCATTCACTCTTGATTTATCTTGGAAAGATTATATTACATCTCTTGTAAAATCTGCTTCCAAGAGATTAGGTGTGTTAAGCCGACTCCGTACTTTCGTTACCCCTGCACAGTTGTTGACTTTATACATGGGTTTTATTCGCCCCTGTGTAGAGTACAGTAGCCTACAACTCTCATGTGTGGGAAGGCTCCCTACATACAGCTCTTCTCAATAGGGTGGAGGCAAAGGCTTTCCGTCTCACTAACTCTCCTGCTCTTACTGGCTCCCTTCAACTTCTGTCTCTTCGCCGCACTGTTGCCTCTTTATCTCTTTTCTATCGCTGCTTCCATGGTCACTGCTCCTCTGAACTGTCTGCTTGCATCCCACCATCTCTACGATGGGTGCGTAGCACTCGTCTAGCAACAAACTCTCATCCCTTTTCTGTTCAACCCTGTAATGCAAGAGTTAACCGTTACTCCCTGTGCTTCGTCTATGCAACAGGTCAACTCAGGAACTGTCTCCCTTGTCTGTATTTCCTACTTCCTATGATATCCAGTCTTTCAAACGCAGTGTGTCCAGCATCTCGAAACGAACGGATCTAGAATTTGGGTGTCTTTTGTATTACTTTTGTTTTTTTCTCGGAAGGAACAGTTTTGCGGGCTCCTAGCCTTGGTTCCTTCTTCCTCGCATAAAAAAAATGTGGCTTTAAAAAATTACACGCAACGTCACAGGTTAGGCTACGAGGTGAAAGTTATAATAGTCACTTCACTTGAATGCTTTGAAATGTGTGGGGAATAGTTGGAAAATTACTGGCCGATAAGACACTGTAATTGTTTTTGTGCATCCATTCATGTTTTTAATGTGAATGGTGGAAGCTACATCATGTAAGTGTTCAACATTAGATCATCTGCTGAGGTTAAATAATTTGCCTCTTGCACTATGATGCGATTGTATAATGTGGAAAACAATAGAATGATGACCATTTTCGCACACGGCATAACTACATTAGTTTATCAGGAGGTGATACCTAACTTGAATTGGGGATCACTCAAGCAAAGTATCTCAAAGCCCAGCTTGAATCACCTGAGCTTGTAAAGGTTACAGTGTTACCACACGAAACGCGGAGGGGTTGGCTAGTGAGGTATCACTTCCTTTCTGAGTGACTACTTTTGGGTGCTGACGGTGTAAGCTCTGATGAGATTCACATAACATCCTTTGCAACTAAGCGCCTCAGATTTCGTTAGAGTGCCTGTCTGCCTTCAGACCCTCGTGTATTGCATAGACATTAATAATAAACCATTATATTCAGAATAGATACTCTGGGGCACCGACGCTGGAATCTCAAATAATATAAACCGATCCAGCTCTACAATTCAGCTTTCCAGATTTCATTAGGATGCTGTCTGCCATTCTAAAGCCTATTACATCAACAGGAATTATTTTAACATCGCTTTTTCTACCTCCCAACAGGTACTTTTGGCTGCCAGCAATGATAAAACTAAATAGATCCATCAAACCTCCCCTACAGCTGAGCTTCCCAGAATTCATCCAGCTCGCCACTCATCATTTACCCAAGGAACCCCACTGGCGGCCTCTCAGCCAGACATGCTCGCCGTGTCAGATCCATTACAAGTTTGTTATGATGATGGAAACGTTTGCAGAGGATCTGCAGTTTATCGCAACCAATCTCAATATTACAACTATCGACCTGGACGTCAGGCTTAACAATAAGTAAGTTGTGTTTAACTTTTTTTTTTTTTTTTTTTTTTTTACAAATTACGGCGATTTTCCTTTTTGTCATACGGCTTCATGTGTCACCGTTTGGGGCCTAGAACACCACGAATATTTTGTTTACCTATTTCCTCCACGTCCTTAACACGACGTACAGTCGCCAAACTTTCCACCTGGGCCACCCCGCCACGAGAGGTGGGTAAGGGGTGCTGGCAACAGTGTAGGCTATCTGTTTGTTCGTGTGTACATGCTTGATGAAAGTTCGGATCATCACCTCTCGTTTTCCTTAGTGAACCTCAGTCAAAGTTCATCCCAGTAATCAGTCGACAATTTTTAGGCGATAGAATTGCAAAGGAGCTTCTTGAAAGTGTTGGATAATGCAAGTATTGAAAACAATAAGTAAATTAATTCAAAAGACCGCATCTTTACATATATTATATATTTAAAAACGTATTCTTTTTCATTATTACATGATAAACCCATGGCTAAAAAATGTCTACTGCATATTGGGGGGGAAGAACCGTCGTGTGACCGGCCCTTATGGTTGAAAAGTAGATATCTGTGTCTGACTGTTCGTTTTGCATTTAGCCAGTCCTGGGCCGATCTCGATTAAACCTACTGAAATAACATTCTTGATCCGAGACATGATTAGACAAGTTAGGTCATTAATCGTTACAGGATTACTCATTGGGGGGATATTAATTTAAACTAAGTAGGAGATTAGGAGCTGTAGATATCGGAGGTTGAAACTCGTTCGTTGAGGCAGAATACTGCCTCGAGTCATGAGTCAACCTTTCGTTAACAATAGAAAACCTAAGCATCTCATCACTTAATCATTACGTGGATCTCTGTGCTTGCAATGCAAACACGGCAATTGTTTTAATAGTTGATATATATTAAATATTTGAAACAGTACTGTGGGTGACGTGGTAGTTAACGCTTCCGCCAGGCGATCCGTGTGACGTGGTTCCACCCCCGTCAGGAGAGATGGGTTTCTCCTATTAAACATCAAACCCTTGTCTTATGACCTAGGTCTTGGTAGCAGCCAGTCAACAACCAACATCACATATCCTCGCACTCCGGACCTCGGTGACGGGGGCTAAAGCGAGGTTCGCGGGATTAAAAAAAAAAAAAAAAAAAAAAGTGTTCCATCCTGTAATGATAATTTCATGTTCGTTACGTTGCATTTACCAATCACATAAGTAATATCACAGGCAACGGTGATATAAATGTCCAAACAATTCATGAATCAATAAAATTGAGCTTAAAATGACTGGAAGCTTTTGCATACTGTGGTGAAGAGATGGTGTCTTCATCTTGCTATAATGTGAGATAATGTTGTTCGGTGAATAATCGATGAGCATGTAAATGTGTGACCGCACACATAAGCGGCACCGCTCACAATCAGTTTTCCTTTCAATGTGTAATTCAGTCATACGTTAGACGAATGGACTATAAAGATGTGCTGTAATGATCATAGTCATATGAAAAATGGTACGGTAAATCATTATCATAGCTGATATAATAACCACATTCGGCAAAAGTATGCATAAATTCTCTGCCTGCTGAGGTGACAGTATTTTAATCTCCTACCTCTTCGTGGTGCACCACAGAACACATGAAAACATCTGCCTGAAGTACTACCAACGAGGAAATAAGCAACCTTTGACAGTGTCTGAACAGCATCCTAATGTTTATTGGTCAGTGTCATTCATGATGTGAATATGGCAGGCAATCTTACTTGTAACTGGATGTAGATGTTAGGTAAATGCATTCATCTTCAACCTATACTGATAATGGTATCAAGTGATAACCCTATGAAATGGAATTACTGATATAATGAGAGAGTGTGAGAGAAAGGCTTGGAGTGATTCCAGTATTTAGTGCATTAACATGTTATTGTAACAATGTAAAAACAACATAGAAAATAAGATGTTTAGTATTGTTAAAAAATGTAAATATTTGGTAGATTGCCAATGGATCTCAAAAACTAGTTCGGCAGTTATTGTCACTGGCGTATGAATAACGTAACCCCCTCCCCTCAACGTCCTGCACCTTCCCTGGACTTCACTATGCCAGGCTCCCCCCTTAAGCAGCTCTCCCACCGGCTCGACCAGTTGCAGGAAACAGGTCGCATGGAATTGTTGCATGTCACAGGTTGCACGGACCAAAGCCAAATATGTATAGTATAATATATATTATTGTATTATAAATAAAAGTTTATATTTATATAAGAATATTATTTATATTACTTTATTATAAAATATATACAGTCATATATCTTTGGCCTTGGTCAGCGCGACCTGTGGCACACAACATTTTTCCATGCGACCAGTTTCATGCAACTGGCTGAGCCGATGGGAGAGCCGCCTTACTCCTGAGACATTTTTCTCACCACCTAACTCCGTACCCAGCCATCTATGGGATGAACTCTGACTCTGACAGAGGTTCACTATGGACGAAGAGAGTTGATGATCCGAACTTTCGTCGAGCATGTACACACGAACAAACATATACACTGTTGCCAGCACCCGTTACCCACCTCTCGTGGCTAGGTGGCCCAGGTGGAAAGTTTGGCGACTGTACGTTCTCATATCAATAATACTATGGGAATAAACATTGTCTGTCTGTATGTTTCTGTTCGCATTTGACCCTCACGGATTTCGACGTGCTATTCATCAAAAGACGCGGAACAACGAGCTGACAACGATAGTGTAAGTTATAACTGGGTGTGGTCAGCTACGCGCAAGCCACCAACATTTTTGTACCCAATTTTTCACAAGACACAGAGAATCCTTTACAGGTCATACCGTCGGGTGGAATGAGCTGAAATTTCACCTGAGCATGCCCGGTATGTCAGAGCAGGTCCATGTCAAGTCTGGTGTCAGTTCGTGTTTCGGGGGTACCAACCTAGTGGCCCGACAGAAGTGCTTGTGCCCACTACTTTGTCAGCAGACGATTGCCCTCTTCGTAAGGGAGACGTATTGTAGTGAAGAGATAAACTACCCCTCCAGTCTGAAAAGTCTCTTCTAAACAGAGTGGAATTATGTGGAAAAAGGACTCAAATTTAAAGAACTCAGATATTTTAAAAAAATCATATAAAAAAAGTCAAATCTAAAGGAAGTCATTGGCTTGAAGTAATTAACTTTTACAGACCGAGAATTTCTTTGGTCCATACTCTCTTCAGATAAGAAAGCTCCGTAGCACCTCTTCCTTAGCGATAATTTTTTGATATGTCTAGTTAATGTCTGCTTGTTTGTTATGTACGTTAAGTATTGTAGCATTTGACTGACGTAAATGACTCAGAAGAGGACAGTAGGGAGTAATATGCAAAATAAAACCGCTTAGGAAGAGGTATTAGGGAGCTTCCTTTGCCGAGGAGAATACGGGCTTTACTATTCTGTTCTTGCTGTTAGACATCTTATAAAGTAAGCATAGGAGTCCACCTCGTAGTGAAGGGGTTAATTGATTGGCTGATTATTAAATATAATAAAAAGACTGACGGCGCAACTGCTAGGGTCATACTGCCGCCGGACAACAAGGTAAAAGATGCCCCCCAGAATATGCATACTCATGGAGAGTGAATGCAAGCGTGGCCCATTGGACTGGGCAGATTTTGGGCTGTCTGGATGTTGCTACTCCTCACCCTACCCTAGGGTGGGAAAGGAGGTCCGGATGATGATGATGAAATATTTAAAATGACATAATAGTTTATTATATATCAATTACCTTTAAAAGTGGTAGGAAGCCAGTCTCCTAAAGAAAACTAAAAAAACATCAGTAAAATCGCCATAGGTTCCTCCAAGTGCCGAGGAAAGACAGTAGGCACCCTTATGCCCATGGAGGAATCTCTGATGTAAGTCCCACAGACTTGGACACTCGACCAGCAGATGGTGGACAGTAAGGGGAACAACGGAACCATCACAATACGGTTGAGTCCCACCACAAATCAAGAACCCATGCGTAAGTTGCGAGTGCCCAATACGAAGTCAGTCAGGCAAAAGTCACCTCCAATCGCTGAGGCATGGAGGAGAGTACCCTCGGCACAACCACTCTGAAAAATTACTTTTAATTTATTATGACCAACAGCTTTCCACTGTCTCTGGCAACAAGTACGAATCGCGTACTTCAAGGAAGGTGTCATATCGGAAGCAGGTAGTTGGTAGGGGGCCATCGAGAAGATGCAACTTTAGCTAATGTATCCGCCCTCTCATTGCCCACCATACCAACATGTGCAGGAACCCAACAGAAGTCCACACTATGGCCACGACGGTCAAGAATAAAAAGCCACACTAAAATTGATAAAACCAGTGGATGGGATTAAAAGACACCAGTGCAGACAGAGCACTACAGGAGTCACTAAAAATCGCAAAAGCAGACTGGGGGAGTATAAATGATTTGGAGAGCATGTAAAGTCGTGGTAAGCTCCACCGTATATACTGAAGCAGTTCCAAGAAGGTTACCGCCCCTAATGAAGGAAGGGAAGATGACACCAAAGCTTACTCCATTATCAGTCTTAGATCTGTCATTATAGACAGGGACAGAGCCCACATATTCTAAAATGAGAAAGAGGGAGACCTGACAGGGAAGTGAGCCCTTTTTACCAACAACGAACCTACAAAATGTCACACGAAGGAGTAGCTAAAAATCCACCCTCGGGATCCGATGTGGACAAACTGCCAGTCTTGGAACAGAGAGGGCTACCATAACTGACTGGACCCTGTAACCAAAGAGCTTCGGGAAACTAGGATGGGTGTCATAAACGAAAGATCTAGAATCCTGGGACACCATGGCACAACGAACTGAATCCGGAAGGTGGTGAAGATGATACCAGCACCTTATCATCAACGACTGGCGATGTAAATTCAAAGGGATGACATCAGCATCCATCAACAGACTCTTGAGATTAGAGAGGACCCGAAATCCCCAGTTGTCAGACGTACGCCAGCATGATGTACAGAATCTAACATCCGAAGACGGGTACCTGTTGCAGAGGAGTAGATCTCAACCCATGATCAAGTTCAGGAAGGATAAGGGACCTGTGCATGAAGAGGAGGGTCTGACGGTCAGCACCCGAAGAGGTATGAGCCAAAACCCTCAAAGGAATCAGTTATTACAAGCTGCCTCAACAGAACGAATGTCAGGAACCCAAATTGGCTGTCTGTCAAACAGAAGATCGAGGAACAGAGTCTCTTCCACAAAGGATATTTTCCTACCATAGAGATATAAGTCAGGGACTGGGAGAATTCCCGGAAGGCGCCAGAAATGCATAGCCACTGTCTTTGTTAAAGAAAAACGGAAACCACGAGACTCATCCCACACAAATTCTGTTAAGAGGCAGCTGCAATTTCCTCTCTATCAGAGTCATTCTAGATGCAGTGAGGGAAATTGAAAGGTCATCTACATTTTTTTTATGCAAGGAAGAAGGAACCAAAGGTCAGGAGCCCGCAAACCATTCCTTCCAAGAAAAAAATAAAAACAATAAGAAAGAGAGCCAAATTCAAGATTCGTTCATTTTGAGATGCCTGGACACACGGCGTATGAAAGACTAGAGATCATAGGAAGTAGGAAATACAGACAGAGGGAGACAGTTCCAGATATGACCTGTTGCATAAATGAAGGACTGGGAGTAAAGGTTAACTCTTGCATTATAGAGTTGGACAGAGAAGGGATGAGAGTTTGTTGCTAGACATGTGATTCACGCCTTTTTTTTTTTTTTTTTTTTTTTTTAATAACAGAACGGAGGAAGGAAAAACAAATGGGTAAAAAAAAAAAAATAATCCATACACCAGATTACTGGTGTCCTCTGTTCATAAAATATCTGTAAAGTTAGACTTGAACAGTTGTGGGTTGAAATTTGGAGGAAAACAACTCTGGGGAAGCGAGTTCCAGAGAGATGCAGTTCGGGGAATGAAAGAATTCTGATAGGCAGAAGTTATGCAATATGGTTGAGTGACATTCCAGTCATGAGCGCTACCAGATGCCCGTGTAGCACGAGGGAAGGCATGGAGAGGTGGCACCATGGACGCAACTTCGTCTGAGCATTTGCCAAAAAAATATCTGTAAAATAATGCAAGGGAGGCAACATTCCTTCTTACTTGCAGGGGAGGTAGTTTATATGTAATGGCTGGGTTGTTAATGATTCTAACAGCTTTATTCTGAATTTGTCTAGTTGTCATAATGCAACCTTTCCACAACCATCCCACAAGGGTAAGCAATATTCAAGCTGAGAGCGCACATGACTCTTATAAATTATAGCTGTGCCGTCCACGACTGAAGCTCCAGAGCCAAATCACTGAGTGCCTAGTGGGCCAATTTTGGTAAGCAGAACTGGCGCTGTGGGATGAACCAAATGTCGAGTTAAGGGGCCTAAATGAATGCTCATAGAACCCAAGAAAGGTGTTGGTTGCTATAGACAGCAGGACGGTGGCCATGGAAGTTGGAATCCGCTAAGGAGTGTGTAACAACTCACCTGCCGAAGCAACTAGCCCTTAAAATGGTATGGCGCTCAAGCATTCTCCCGATACTCGACCGCCGGTGGCACAACAGGCTTCGCCACGCAAGTCTTTAAGCCCCGGTGAGTAGGAGGGCGCGGTGGTGAGCGTTGAAGGTTTCGGCGTGAGCCGGACTGGAGCCGCCACTGGTGCAGATCTTGGTGGTAGTAGCAACTAATCGAGAGAGACTCCCTTGTAGGCCGATGTGGAGAAGGGTTCCATGTGAACATCAATTGGACATGGATCAGTCGCTCCTGAGCCCAAGGCTAACGCCTTGTACCACGTCGAGCGGTAACGGCTTCAGACGACCAGCCAGTTCCAAGCAGCGCAGCTGGCGATCTCCCCCCCCCCTCCATAGGCGCATTCATTCCCGTCTTTCCAATTGATGACTGACGGTGACGAACGCCACAAGCAGCTGGAGAAACAGCCGAGAAGGGCCAAAAGCAGCAGCAGCAGCTTGAAGAAGCAGCACCAGAGGCGAAGAAGCACAGAGGGCGCAGGGTGTGCGTGGCCGCTTAATGAGGCTGGTGGGCTGCGGTTGTAGTGACCGCAGTGGCAGCAGCGGTGGCATAGCTATCCTTGTTGTTCTCGGTGTGGTTGCCGGTGGTGCAGCGGCTGTGGCCGTGGCTGCCGCTGTCGGCGTCATCGTATTACGTCGCGTGCGTTGCGTGCGAGCACGCGACGGCGCGACGCGACGGAGGCGCAGGGGGGTTGGTCTGCCGCCCGGGCAGAAACACAGAGGGGGGGCCGAGTACGGCTCCTCCTCCACCGGGGCGTTGGCACCCGGCACGATCGATAGAGGCGTAGCAGCACCCATCGTCCTCCTCTGCTAATGACGACCATGGTCAGGAGGAGAGGCACTTGCCCTCGCCTTCGGGCGCAAGCACTCGGTGGCTGTGCGGCGCCCGGCGGGTGAGGGGGACTAGTAGTTGGAGCGGCATTGCATCAGTGGCAGCCTCACCACCAGCATCATCAGCAGGTTCGGGGTCGGTTTCGGTGGGGGCGCAGTCACAGCGCCGTCCGCTGGCCCTCTCTCCACCTGTCTGACTGCTGTAACCGGTGTACAGGGCTGCCCGTGGCATCTGTTTCTCCATGGAGCGATGCCCGTGCAGGAACCCCGCTGCTCCGCGAATCCCACCGCAAGGTGTGCCTGGTGCTGCCGGTCTCGTGCCACTTAATGAAAAGAAACCTGCCCACTACTACTGCTGCTGCTGCTGCCGCTGCTAGCTGCAGCGGCGGCGGTGGTGGTGGTGGTGGCAGGGGGTGCCTGCATCCCTTCCCTGTGGCACATACGCAACGGTGTGTCACCTGCTCTGCTCCTCTCCGCGCGCTCCCCGCCGTTGTCGGCGGTGGAGGCGGCGGCGGCGATGGTGGCAGTAGTAGCAGCGGGGAAGGGAGACTGGTTGCTCACTACTGGACGAATTCCTCCCAGGCGCCCGTGGCCGTGGCCTTCCCTGCCCCCTTGCTAAGCTCTGAAGGCAGTAGGGGCTTGTTCAAAGGAAGGGGGACGGAAGAGCGGCGGTTTGGCCCGTATCTATCTGTCTGTCTG